>NC_057418.1:13064881-13338738 GCF_019320065.1 Cervus canadensis | reverse complement strand
GGGAAAACTGGTCAACCACTTGTAAAAGAATGAAACTAGAACACTTTCTAACACCATACACAAAAATAAACTCAAAATGGATTAAAGATCTAAATGTAAGACCAGAAACTATAAACTCCTAGAGGAGAACATAGGCAAAACACTCTCCGACATAAATCACAGCAAGATCCTCTATGACCCACCTCCCAGAATATTGGAAATAAAAGCAAAACTAAACAAATGGGACCTAATGAAACTTAAAAGTTTTGCACTACAAAGGAAACTATAAGTAAGGTGAAAAGACAGCCCTCAGATTGGGAGAAAATAATAGCAAATGAAGAAACAGACAAGGATTAATCTCAAAAATATACAAGCAACTCCTGCAGCTCAATTCCAGAAAAATAAATGACCCAATCAAAAAATGGGCCAAAGAACTAAACAGACAAAAAAAAAAACGCTTCTCAAAGAAGACCAGTACGTATGGCTACAAACAACATGAAAAGATGCTCAACATCACTCATTATCAGAGAAATGCAAATCGAAACCACAATGAGGTACCATTACACGCCAGTCAGGATGGCTGCTATCCAAAAGTCTACAAGCAATAAATGCTGGAGAGGGTGTGGAGAAAAGGGACCCCTCTTACACTGTTGGTGGGAATGCAAACTAGTACAGCCACTATGGAAAACAGTGTGGAGATTCCTTAAAAAACTGGAAATAGAACTGCCATATGACCCAGCAATCCCACTTTTGGGCATACACACTGAGGAAACCAGATCTGAAAGAGACACGTGCACCCCAATGTTCATTGCAGCACTGTTTATAATAGCAGGACATGGAAGCAACCTAGATGCCCATCAGCAGATGAATGGATAAGGAAGCTGTGGTACATATACACCATGGAATATTACTCAGCCGTTAAAAAGAATTCATTTGAACCAGTCCTAATGAGATGGATGAAACTGGAGCCCCTTATACAGAGTGAAGTAAGCCAGAAAAATAAAGAACATTACAGCATACTAACACATATATATGGAATTTAGAAAGATGGTAACGATAACCCTATATGCAAAACAGAAAAAGAGACACAGAAATACAGAACAGACTTTTGAACTCTGTGGGAGAAGGTGAGGGTGGGATGTTTCAAAAGAACAGCATGTATACTATCTATGGTGAAACAGATCACCAGCCCAGGTGGGATGCATGAGACAAGTGCTCGGGCCTGGTGCACTGGGAAGACCCAGAGGAATCGGGTGGAGAGGGAGGTGGGAGGGGGGATCGGGATGGGGGATAAGTGTAAATCTATGGCTGATTCATATCAATGTATGACAAAACCCACTGAAATGTTGTGAAGTAATTAGCCTCCAACTAATAAAAGAATTTAAAAAAAAAAAAAAAGAAATAGTTATGTATGAGTAAACAATTGTTCCAAATAAAAGTTAGTTGACAAGATGACTCAAACTTAAAAACAGGCTTTCTTACTTCAGTTTGGGTATTTCAATCTTAAATCATGTGGCCTCTTTGACAAATCTTTTTGGGAAATAATTGAGTAGAATATGAGTATGGGAGCCATTTACAAATATTTAGAACTACATTACTGACTGTTGGCAGGTACAATCAATTACTGTGAATGTAAGCCATATAATTATATGCATAACATCAATCCAAACATTTAGTGACAATATAAATACAATGTACTATTTTCAAAATAGCTGAAAGTTAAGAAATAAAAAGCCTCTATTGTCAATCAGAATGATGCTAGAAAAGAGCCATGGAAAGGAAACTATTTTGGGGTGACATGTTTGATTTTTAATATCAGAACCAATACTTAATATGTATTATATTCTTATTATACTTAGTAATCTTACTTCATAATATGTGTAATTTCTTAATATTAATGTTGTTTACTAGAAACATTAAGACTAAAATAGCTATCATTTTTGAGACCCTACTAATAGCCAATGATTACTGCATTATTTAAGAGATTTATAACATCCCTGCAAAACAATACTTTTGTGCAAATGACTGAATTTTGATGTGGGAGAAATAGAATGAAAACCTAGGTGTATGTAACAACTTTTATGAATGCAACTACCCTAAATAAATAAATTTGTCTTTCTTCCAATACCTCTTTCTTCCTCCACGGTCAGTTTAGATCTTTGGAAAGAAAATGCAAGAGCGGAATTTGCAGTACAAAAGATTTATTTTACATAATGTGTATGAAAGATAATCACCAGAGCAGGGAATGGCAAACCACTTCAGTATTCTTGCCTTGAGAACCCCATGAACAGTATGAAAAGGCAAAAAGATAGGACACTGAAAGATGAACTCCCCAGGTCTGTAGCTGCCCAATATGCTACTGGAGATCAGTGGAGAAATAACTCCAGAAAGAATGAAGAGACAGAGCGAAAGCAAAAACAACACCCAGTTGTGGATGTGACTGGTGATAGAGGCAAAATCCGATGCTGTAAAGAGCAATTTGCATAGGTACCTGGAATGTTAGGTCCGCGAATCAAGGTAAAATAGAAGTGATCAAAGAGGAGAATGCAAGAGTGAATATCAAAATTTTTAGGACTCAGTGAACTAAAATGGACCAGATTGAGTGAATTTAACTCAGATAACCATTATATCTACTACTGTGGGTAAGAATCCATTAGAAGAAGTGGAGTAGCCATCATAGTCACCAAAAGAGCCTGAAATTCAGTACTTGGATGTAACCTCAAAAACGACAGAATGAACTCTGTTCATTTCCAAGGCAAAGCATTCTATGTCACAGTAATCCAAGTCCATGCCCTGACCAGTAATACTGATAAAGTTGAATTTGAACTGTTCTATGAAGACCTACAAGACCTTCTAGAACTAACACCCAAAAAAAGATGTCCTTTTCGTTATAGGGGACTGGAATGCAAAAGTAGGAAGTCAAGAAATAACTGGAGTAACAGACAAATTTGGCCTTGGAGTACAGAGTGAAGTAGGGCAAAGATTACTAGAGTCTTGCCAAGAGAACACACTGGTCATAGCAAACACCCTCTTCCAAAACACAAAAGAAGACTCTACACATAGACATCACCAGATGGTCACTACTGAAATCAGATTAATTATATTATTTGCAGCCAAGGATGGAGAAACTCTATACAGTCAGCAAAAGCAAGACCAGGAGCTGACTGTGGCTCAGATCATGAACTCCCTTATTGCCAAATTCAGACTTAAACTGAAGATAGTAGGGAAAACCACTAGACCATTCAGGTATGATCTAAATCAAATCCCTTATGATTATACAGTGGGAGTGACAAATAGATCCAAGGAATTAGATCTGATAGAGAGCATGCCTGAAGAACTGTGGACAGAAGTTCATGGCATTGTACAGGAGGAGTGATCAAGACCACCCAAGGAAAAAGAAATGCAAAAAAGCAAAATGGCTATCTGAGGAGGCCTTACAAAAGCTGTGAAAAGAAGAGAAGCAAAAGGCAAAGGAGAAAGGGAATGATATACATGTTTGAATGCAGAGTCCAAAGATTAGGAAGGAGAGATAAGAAATCCTTCCTCAGTGATCAGCACAAAGAAATAGAGGAAAACTATAGAATGGGAAAGACTAATGATTTTTTCAAGAAAATTAGAGATTTCAAGGGAACATTTCATATGAAGATGGGCTCAGTAAAGGACAGAAATGGTATGGACCTAACAGAAGCAGAAGATATTAAGAAGAGGTGGCAAGAAAACACAGAAGAAGTACACAAAAAGATTCTCATGACCCAGATAATCAAGGTGGTGTGATCACTCACCTAGAACCAACATCCTGGAATGCAAAGTCAAGTGGGCCTTAGGAAGCATCACTGTGAACAAAGCTAGTGGAGGTGATGGAATTCCAGTTGAACTATTTCAAATCATAAACAATGATGCAGTGAAAGTGCTTCACTCAATATGCCAACAAATTTGGAAAACTTAGCAGTGGCCATAGGGCTGGAAAAGGCCAGTTTTCATTCCAATCCCAAAGAAAGGCAATGCCAAAGAATGCTCAAGCTACCGCACAATTGCACTCATCTTCACACACTAGCAAAGTCATGCTCAACATTCTCCAAGCCAGGCTTCAAAAGCTGCATGTACCGTGAACTTCCAGATGTTCAAGCTGGAATAAGAAAAGACAGAGGAACCAGAGATCCAATTGCCAAAATCCACTGGATTATTGAAAAAGCAAGAGCATTCCAGAAAAATATCTGCTTCTGCTTTATTGACTGTGCCAAAGCCTTTGACTATATGGATCACAGCAAACTGTGGAAAATTCTTCAAGAGTTGGGAATACCAGACCACCTGACCTGCTTCCTGAGAAATCTGTATGCAGGTCAAGAAGCAAAGAACTTAGGATGTGGAACAACAGACTGGTTCCAAATCAGGAAAGAATTATGTCAAGGTTGTACATTGTCACCCTGCTTATTTAACTTATATGCAGAGTACATCATGAGAAATGCTGGACTGGATGAAGCACAAGCTAGAATTACGATTGCCAGGAGAAATATCAATAACCTCAGATATGCAGATGACACCACCCTTATGGCAGAAAGTGAAGAAGAACTAAAGACCCTCTTGATGAAAGTGAAAGAGGAGAGTGAAAAAATTGACCTGAAACTCAACATTCAGAAAACTAAGATCATGGCATCCAGTCCCATCACTTTCATGGCAAATAGATGGTAAAACAATGGGAACAGTGACAGACTTTATATTTGGGGGCTCCAAAATCACAGCAGTGACTCCAGCCATATAATTAAAAAACACTTGCTCCTTGGAAGAAAAGCTATGACCAACCTAGACAGCATATTAAAAAGCAGAGACATTAATTTGCCAACAAAAGTCCGTCTAGTCAAAGCTTTGGCTTTTCCAGTAGTCATGTATGGATATGAGAGTTTACTATAGAGAAAGTTGAGCACCGAAGACTTGATGCTTTTGAACTTTGGTGTTGGATAAGACTCTTGCAAGCCCCTTGGACAGCAAGGATATCTATCCAGTCTATCCTAAAGGAAATCAGTCCTGATAGTCATTGGAAGGACTGATGCTGAAGCTGAAGCTGCAATACTTAGGCCACCTGATGCAAAGAACTGACTCATTGGAAAAGACCCTGATGCTGGGAAAGACTGAAGACAGGAGGAGAAGAAGATGTCAAAGGATGAGATGTTTGGATGGCATCACAGTCTCTATGGACATGAGTTTGAGTAAACTCTGGGAGTTGGTGGTGGACAGGGAAGCTTGGCATGGTACATTCCATGGGGTAAGAGTTGGACACGACTCACGCCTGAGCGACTGAACTGATGAAAAATAACAGAGGAGGGAGGAGGAGTGGCTAGGAAAAGCCCTCAGACTGCAGTGCAGGTCTGACACCTGTGGAGAAAGGGAAGACAACTTGGAAGGAGGAGCTCGAGATGGTGGGGTAGGTGTGAGAATGTCGGAAGCCCAAAGGGACCTCTAAGGCAAAGATTGTCCCTGGAGGCACCTTGCCTGGAGCAGCAATGAGTACTCTCTATTGTGCTTGAATAATGGCTGAAGCTGCCTGAGGACAGCCTGTCTTCCGTGACACTACTCAAGAGTTCCCAAGGCCTTCCAATCAGAGGTCAGTTCAGGCAGGACCGCTCTCAGAGGGTGACTACAGAGGTACGCCCCCACAGCCAGCATACTCTGTGCAAGTTTCTTGACAGTTCAGATCCTTAGTTTCCTTGACTAAGACAATAATATTATAATTAATTCAAGATATTAGCAATTGTTTGATAGTAAATATTTATTCAGTCAGTTCAATTCAGTTCAGTCGCTCAGTCGTGTCCGACTCTGAGACCCCATGAATCACAGCACGGCCAGGCCTCCCTGTCCATCACCAACTCCTGGCGTTTACTCAAACTCATGTCCATCGAGTCAGTGATGCCATCCAGCCATCTCATCCTCTGTCGTCCCCTTCTCCTCCTGCCCCCAATCCCTCCCAGCATCAGGGTCTTTTCCAATGAGTCAACTCTTTATTATAAAGCATCTAATAATTTGCCTGGTATATAAAAACATCCTAGAGATATTATTTCTATAGAAATAAACATAGGACATTAAACAATACCACTCTCAGTACTTTAAATTCTCTTTCTACAGGTGTATGCTAGATTTTGGATACAAATAAATGGGCATGCTCTTTCAGAATGTATTATTCTAAGTTTGTAATTGGATCTGCCTGAATTCACTCAGGATAGGGATAACCTTAACCCAGATGCATCAACAAATAAGCATCTATGGCCATCACTAGTACCATGGAACAAATATCATTCTCAAGGGTAATATTACTATTTTACGTCACCACACTTAATGTAAAAATTCTAAACTAAAGTTCATTGCAATAGGATTGCTCAACTCCCAAGTGAATTGAAGCCTGCTAACTTAGCCAAATGAGACAGATCTTTATTTTCCAATCCTTATCTGGATAATTCAGGCAGAAAATAAAACCAATGAGGAAACACTGAAAGACTGTTTATTTTACAGCTGAGGAGATCAGGGGATGATTAAATTTTAAAACTATTCTGTGTATACAAAGAAAATTATTATGAAAAACATAACAGCCATAGTTTCTCTATCTTCACTGATAATTGAGCAAGGGAAAATTAATGCTTCCATGAGGATTTTTTTAGATTGTAAGGAAACTTATCCTAAGTTCAGAATTTTTACACTGCACAATAAATCACTTAGGTAGGTAAGAAAAGTCTCTTTATATGGATTATGATTATGTTAATTTATTCATATATTTATACAAAATTATTATTTAATATTTATTGTATATATTATTTAATATTATTCTAGGATTTATAGTGAAAATAGATAGTAAATAATAAAAGTCTAGATGACAAATAGTGTCCATTCTCTCTACAACTTAAAACTAGCATTGGAAAGCAACTTAGAATGACATACAGAAAAAAAGCTGAGTAGGAATTTCAAAACTTTGTCACATTGCAAAAGCAACAAATAAGCTGGCAAAAATTCTCAGAAATAACTTTTTTGGAGTTTTGGAATCAAAGGAAAAACTTAAAACAGTCAGGGGAATGTTTCATAAAGAGAAAAATGACTGAATTTTAGTAAGAGAGCTCTAGAGCATTAAATTTACCTGATTGCCACCCCCAGTTAGCAGCAGACTTGAGATGTCAACCTGCTTTACTGATGCAGGTTATTGGTAACCAGAGGTAGCAATACAGAACCGATTGTTTTAACCTTTTGGCTGGGTCTCTGAAGTATCATCTCAAGGGCTTGATGTGTTTTATTAGACACAGAGTTTCCACAGAATGGAGGCAGTTTCCTTCGTGGTGTTTGTTAAAAGCATTTAAAGGCAAATGTATTAACCATGGCCACTTGGACCAAAGTATAGTAGTTAGGACAAGAAACAAGCTTAGGAATGAAGAGGCCAGGAAGAAGAAACATGGAGAGGAAGGCCTTTGAATCCCCCAAATATTCTGGGGATCATAGAAGACCCAAAGCAAATGCCCAAGTCTGGATGCATGCTCAGAAAACACCTGAGAAGAACCTAAGATTTTACCTCTGGCTGAACTTCAGGCTGTGTGAGAGCAGGAAGTGAAGGCTAAAATAAAGTTATTAATTTCCTGGCTAGCACTGAAAGAGTGCTCTAACACAGAGCCAATCTGCAAAAATAAAGTCTTTTTTTTTTTCTTTTTCTTTCCCTCCTCCTCTTTTTTTCCAAATTTTAGCTGTAAGTGCCTAAGAAAACCTGTGTCTGATCTCTAACTGACTACTAATCAAAAGGAATAAACATATCAGAGACCAACAAAATAACGAATTCATATATATCATGCTTCATTTAGATATATTAAAGTTAGTTCAGAAAAGCAAAGAAAACTACCACAACAAGTTGCAACAACAAACTATGAGGGAGAGGAAGAATCTGAGAAGAGAGTTACCAAATTATAGTATTCAAAATATCTGCCTTTCAACAAAAATTATGAGGCATACATTAAAACCAAAAGCTTCTGTCCACTCAAAAGAAAAATAAAAGTAACCATTATTAAGGAAGCCCTAAAATTTGATTTACCTGACAAATAACATTAAATAATTGTTTTAAATATGCTAAAAGAGCTAGAGGACATCACGAAAACAACTAAATTAAACCAGAAAGATGATGCCTTTCTAAATGGATAACATTAACTAAGAGATAGAAAATGTTTTACTTAAAGCCAAATCAAAATTCTGAAGGTTAAAGGTACAATAATTGAAAGAAAAATTTCACTAAAGAAGTAGAAGAGCAATTTTGAACAGACAGAAGAAAGAATCTGTAAATATGAAAGTAGATCATTTAAGTTTATCCTCTGGGAGGAACAGAAAGGAAAAAAATGAAGAACATTGAGCAAGACTTAAAGGATCTTGGGGACACCATCAAGCATACCAACATACATAAAATGGAGTCCCAGAAGGTGAGAAAAGAAAATGGTCAAAGGAATACTTGAAGAAACCATAGCTAAAACTTTTCAAATTTGATCAAACATAAATCTACATGTCCAAGAATCTCAACAAATTTCAAGTAGGATAAATTCAAAGAGACCAATGGTAAGATACATTGCAAATTGTTGAAAGACAAAGAAAGAAATATAAAACTGGGAACTGAATTCACAGAAGTAAACTGTCTCCTAATACCGATCCTCAATAATACTAAAAACTGATTCTCATCAGAAACCATAGAGGACAGAGGGCAATAGAATGATATATTTAGGGTACTGAGAGAAAAAAATCGTCTAGCCAAAAATTCAAATTCTGACAAAACAATCCTTTAAAAATGAAGAAGAAATTAAGACATTCCCATATAAATAAAAACAGAGGGAGCTCGGCGCTAATAAAGCTGTCCTCTCAGCTCAGTTCAGTTCAGTTCAGTCGCTCAGTCGTGTCCGACTCATTGCGACCCCATGAATCGCAGCACGCCAGGCCTCCCTGTCCATCACAAACTCCCGGAGTTTACTCCAACTCATGCCCACCAAGTCGGTGATGCCATCCAGCCATCTCATCCTCTGTCGTCCCCTTCTCCTCCTGCCCCCAATCCTTCCCAGCATTCAGGGTCTTTTCCAATGAGTCAATTCTTCGCATGAGGTGGCCAAAGTATTGGAGTTTCAACTTCAGCATCTTCCAATGAATCTCCTTTAGGATGGACTGGTTGGATCTCCTTGCAGTCCAAGGGACTCTCAAGAGTCTTCTCCAACACCAAAGTTCAAAAGCATCAATTTTTCGGCACTCAGCTTTCTTTATAGTCCAACTCTCACGTCCATACATGACCACTGGAAAAACCATAGCCTTGACCAGATGGACCTTTGTTGGCAAGGTAATGTCTCTGCTTTTTAACAGGCTATCTAGGTTGGTCATCACTTTCCTTCCAAGGAGTAAGCATCTTTTAATTTCATGGCTGCAGTCACCATCTGCAGTGATTTTGGAGCCCAAGAAAATAAAGTCTGACACTGTTTCCACTGTTTCCCCATCTATTTCCCATGAGGTGATGGGACCAGATGCCATGATCTTAGTTTTCTGAATGTTAAGCTTTAAGCCAACTTTTTCACTCTCCTCTTTCACTTTCATCAAGAGGCTTTTTAGTTCCTCTTCACTTTCTGCCAATAAGGGTGGGTGTCATCGGGCATATCTGACGTTAATTGGGAATTTCTCCCAGCAATTTTCATTCCAGCTTGTGCTTTATCCAGTCCAGACCTTCTCATGATGTACTCTGCATATAAGTTCAATAAGCAGGGTGACAATATACAGGCCTGAGCTACTCCTTTTCCTATTTGGAACCAGTCTGTTGTTCCATGTCCAGTTCTAACTGTTGCTTCCTGACCTACATACAGGTTTCTCAAGAGGCAGGTCAAGTGGTCTGGTATTCCCATTTCTTTCAGAATTTCCACAGTTTATTGTGATCCACACAGTTTGAAGGCTTTGGGCAGTGGTCAATAAAGCAGAAATAGATGTTTTTCTGAACTCTCCTTGCTTTTTTGATGAATCCAACGGATGTTGGCAATTTGATCTCTGGTTCCTCTGCCTTTTCTCAATCCAGCTTGAACATCTGGAAGTTCACGGTTCACGTATTGCTGAAGCCTGGCTTGGGGAATTTTGAGCATTACTTTACTAGCGTGTGAGATGAGTGCAATTGTGTGGTAGTTTGAACATTCTTTGGCATTGCCTTTCTTTGGGATTGGAATGAAAACTGACATTTTCCAGTCCTGTGGCCACTGCTGAAGTCCTCTAGGAAACGCTAAAGGGAGTCCTCAGGATAGTAAGGGAGACTAGAAAGTAATTCAAAGTTATTTAAAGAAATAAGCACACTTGTAAAGATAACTACATAGGTAAAATATAAGCCAACATCATTGTATTTTTGGTTTGTAAATCTTCATTTTATTCTATATGATTTAAAAGACAAATGCATTAAAAATAATTTAAATCTATTTGATGAGCACACAGTGTATAAAACTATCATTTCTGACAATAACAGTGTGGTAAGATGGAGTTACATAGAAGCAAATTTGTGTATTATTGAAATTATGTTGGTATTAAGTAGAACTAAACTAAATCAAGATATTAATTGTAATCCTCAAAGTAACCACTAAGAAAATAACTTTCACTTTAAAAAGTGAAAAAATCCTATGAATACATTTCTCTAAAAGAAAATATGTAAAATGTCCAGTAGGCAATTGAAATGTTACTTAATAGTTCATTAGCCCTTAAAGAAATATAAATTGAAACCATGAGATACCACTTAATTCATACTAAGATGGTGATAACAATAGATATTAGAAATAATATTAGAAATAAAAATAGGGATATTATTATTGGCCTCACACAAAAACTTTGGTTATAAGAGAACATTGTGAACAATGTATATCAACAAATTAGATAATCTAGATGAAATGAGCATATTTCTAGAAAAGCAAAACTACCAAAACTGACTCAAGAACAAATAGAAAATCTGAGTAGATGAAAAACAAGCAAAGAGATGCATCAATAATCAAAAACTCTTCACGAAAAAAAAAAGTCTAGGACAAGAGGGAATCACTGATTAGTTCCACCAAATAAAGAAAAATTGACACAGATTTGGGAGAGTAAGGGACTTTTCCTAACTTGTTCTGTGAGGCCAGTATTGCACTCATACAGAAGGTAGACAAAGGTATTACAAGAAACAAAAAACACAGAACAATACTCCTAATGAATACAGATGCAAAATACTCAACAAAATACTATCAAAATGAACCAAGCAGCATATTAAAAGATTTATACACCATGACCAGTTGGGATTTATCCCAAGATTGCAAAGTTTATTCAACATGAAAATCAATCAATCGAATATATCACATTAATAGAATGAAGGACCAAAACCACGTGATTATATCAATTGATGCAGCAAAGCAACTGAAAATAATCTAGCACCCATAAGGATCTATCATAATATGTAAGGCATACTTAAAACTCAACAACAAAAAGACAAACAATTCAGTTTTAAAAAGTGAAAAAATGTTATGAATAGACATTGCTCTAAAAAAAAAATGTGAAATGTCCAGTAGGCACTTGAAATACTGCTTAATATCATCAGCCATTAGAGAAATGTAAAACCATGAGATATCACTTCATTCATACTAAGATGGTGATAATAAAAATATAGAAATAAAAATATAAGATAACAAGTATTGGCTAATGTGGAGAAATTGAAATTCTCACCTACTGCTGGGAGGAATTTAAAATGGCATGGCCACTATGGAGAAGAACTGGAGACTCTTCAGAAGTTAAACATATTATTACAGTAAAACCTGCAATTCTCTTCCTTGTAGAATATTCAAAAGAATTTAAGGCAGACATTCAAACAAAAACTTTTGTTTTCAACCAAAAACTAGTGGTTGCCAGAGGCTGAGTCAGTGGGAAACGAGGAATGACCATTTAATAGCTGCTGAGTTCTGGAGGTGGGGAGAAACAGAGTCACTACTTAATGGGTAAGGAGTTTCCTTCAGAGGATGAAACTATTCCGAAACTAGATAGTGGAAAAGTGGTACAACATTGTAAATGCACTAAAAGTCACTGAATCATGTACTTTGAAATGGTGACTTTTTTTAAAGATTTTTTTTTTTTGATGTGGGCCATTTTTAAAGTCTTTATTGAATTTGTTACAATATTGATTCTCTGTTTTATGTTTTGGTTTTTTGGTTATGAAATCATGTGGGATCTTAGCTCCCCCACTAGGGATCAAACCCACACCCCCTACATCAAAAGACCAAGTCTTAACCTCTGGACCTCCAAAGGAGTCCTAGTGAATTTTATCTTAGTGAATTTTATTTCAAGCTGAAAAAGTATAAATTAATGCCAGCACAAACTGATTCTATAATAGATGTCCTACAGTGGTATATAATTCCTACCAAAGAAGCTAGGCGTGAAACCATCTTTAAAAATGCATAGTCAGAGAGTTCCATGAACTTTAGAAAGGGAAAAGATTATTAGAAGAATCAAATCTTCCTCTAGACTTTGAAAAAGCTTGATGGGGGGTGTAGCTAAGTGAAGTTTGAGTGGGCCTCCAGGAAGGGGGATGTTCCCCTACATAAGGTGGATTAGCTAGGCTAGGACCTGAAAGGAGAATCATTTTCTGAAACATAAATGGCAAAAAGGTAACTTAAAAGTCAAATGTAGCCTTAGGAAAAAAGCTGTTTGGTGCACACAGTTATCTAAAAATGGGGAAAATCTTAAAATCTGGATTTCGAACTTCTCTTAAAAATAAAAAATAATAATGGACTCTATTTTTACACATTACAAATTGATTATAGAAAAAGCCTGAAAACACTCAGCTACATCACTTACTTTCTAGGCATTTAAATTTGAAATACAAGATTAAAAATTTTTCATTTCTCTTGGCTTTTATAGAATCATAATTTTAAAATAAATTCTCTAAGAATGACCTTTCCATGAACCTTAAGGATCTTAGATAATCACTTCAAAATTTTGAATTACTGTGTATCCCATAGAACCCAAGCTACTCTGTGTTATAGACATCCAGTTTTAATTTTACAGTCAAGCCATCTAACTCTGCTTATGAGATAAGCAGATTTATTCTCTCATAATCTCATTTTAGGACTTTATACACCAAATGGGATCCATGTCCTAGGAAATGTTAATGTGGAAAGGATTTATTCAGAAATATGAATTTCCTCTGTTTAAAAAACAGAATTTAAAGGAAAGATATCTTTTTTCAATCAGTTTTATAATAGAACCCCAGCATATTTTTCCACCTTCAAAATATCCCAGTTCTATATATTTGTAGCTGGATATATTTTTGTTCTGACACAGCTGGAAAAAGCTTCAATTTAGCAATTTAGATTTAACAAACAATTTGTGCATAATATGGCCCATTTGCTTTGGTGTTGTTTCATCATGATTTTAGAGCCAAAAATACTGCAATATAAAAATCAGCAATTGAGTGTGTGCAATGACTCTGATGAACTGGATTTTCAATGGTGTTTTGTTTAAAATATTATCCAGTCTGCTTAGAATGTATAATTTTTAAAATGTCATGGCTTAAAAGGTAAGATGCCCCTCACTGTGTCTAATTTCCATTACAAATCAAGAGGACACAAGCTGTGAGATCACACACAGACTATGTGAGAAGAACTTAACCCTCCGACCCACCTAGCTCTCCTCCATCCTTCAGAACCCTGAACCAAAGCTGTGCCTGATAAATTTATACCTTCATTTGTTTTAAGATTGTAAGTCTAGATTTTATCCAACATTCTTGAATGTGAAGCAAATTATACTGTACCCTCCAAGATGCCTATCTTGTATATAAAAGAAAGAGCAAGACTCAATTGCCCTAAAATGAAGCAGTGTGGACTTTTGCAGGATCTCTTCTGGTATGATCAACAGCTACAAAGAAGACTTATCTTGGTCAAGTTCAGTTCGTCACTAGCAGAGATTGTAACACCCACACACCTGTGTGAGGAAAGGTAGTCTCAGAATCAAGAGGTCCTGCCTACAGCTTCTGGTGGATATTTTGAGATTAAAAAAACCGTGTGCCTTTGGAGCATTTGCTTTCTTGCTCTTAAGATGAGTGTTCTGGTGCTTCCCTGCTTATTGCCCTACCTAACTTACTAAAAAAGCTGTGTGCGCACTGTCCTATAATTCACTCAAGGCTAAACTCCACTCAATGTATTTACCCTGATTTTACATCTTATGGAACAAGATTTTTCCTTTCATTCATCATCCCATTCATCTATCCATTTATCTATTCACCCATTCATCCATCAATTGTCATGTTCTAAGCATCTACTGTGTGCTGGACTAAGTTGTTGAGCAAGTGAAGCTATTAAATAAAGTCCTGGTAAGTGCCTGCTGAGGATTTACAAAAAGTGAGGGAAAAGGAAACACGAAAAACATAATCATATTCAGTGAGGTAAATACAATAGTTAAATGATGCCCAGAATTTTATAAAGATTCAGATGTTGAAAAGCGGCTTATGGGGAAGAGGTGAAGGAGGACTTCACAAACAAGGATGTGTATAAAATAAGCCTTAATTAATAGGATTAACTGGGGAATAGAGATGGTGAAGATAAGGGTTGAAAAGAGGTAAAGAACAAAAGTATTATCATCAAGGAGGTAGCTAGATAAAGACACAAGGATGAGAAGCAACATAGAGTGTACAGGGGACCATAACCTTCCACATGGTGCTCAGTTTAAAAGCATGAGCCAGAAATCATGAGAAAAGAGGATGGGAGGTATGAAGAGTTCAAATCAGATAGCTGCAGGCTGATAGCTGCAATCCCAAGCTGTCCCTGGGGTAGCTTCTTCACATCACATAGGTGTATTGGTTTTCTTTCATATTGTGAACATTATCTTAAGTATTATTTCCCATATTTCCTTGATGAAAAAAATCAGCTGAAGTTGTAGAAAAGGTCCATGTTATGAGACTCCTCTGTTTGAAAGCCTGATAACAATATTTTCTGGGAGGACACAGGTATCTGGATTGTTAACACGACTCTTATGATCAGATTTGTTTGGAAAATACTCACCTCAGTAGAAATTTCTTTAGAAACAGAGCATGTCAAAATTGTATGTGTTTTTATAATTGTTTTAAATAACAGATTCAAATACATTGCAGAGAAATCAGTATTCTAATAAATGTAATTTCTTTAGTATGCCATAGTCAAGGCAAGATTTAAATTAGCTAGTTCAGAATGATATCAAACCACTTTATGGCCTTGAATAACCCCTGAATTAATTAACCACAAAACACTGATTAACTAGTTTCATCCTATATTTTCTTTTTAAAAGGAAAAGTCTTAAAATACAAAGAAATGATAATTTTATCATTTTATAAATTCCAGAGATTAATTTTCATGTCCACTCTAATTTGTGTGATAATGACATTCTGTCAACCTTAATTTTTACCCTGCATTTTCAGTTGGCTGTGGTATATGTATCCGCATTTCTCTTTCTGCTTTGCTAGGAATTCCTAAAATAGGTGACATTTTAATCCAGAGGTGATGGAGAAAATATATCTGTGATATAAGCTGTGTGATACATTCATATAGCTCCCACAGTACCTTGCAATTCATCTACATGACAGCTGATATTGGAACTTAAGATCATTAGCACAGGAAACTTGGCAAGGACACAGGACTGGGTTATAAATATTGGCTTCAGATGTCATTTTAGGACAGAGTTAAATTCTCTCAGGAAGTAGTAGCAAGGATTATGTGAGAAATCTCAGTTGAATCCAAAGTTTCTTGTGAGATTAATGCATTAGACCAAAGGAAAGCATAAAATAAACTTTAATTCAAGTTGTTTCTGAATTTAGAAAAGCTGAGATGAAGATCATTTAGCAAAGATGAAGGGTTTAATTTTTTTTTTAACTTACCATGTTTTTATATGAGGCAAGTTACTTGAGTTCTCTAAGATTCAGTTTCTTCCTGAGTAAAATTTGAATAGATGGAGCTTACTTGTTTTTGGTTCATTTGTTTTGCTTACCATCTAAGCTTTTCTTTTTCTTTATTTTTTTACCCTTTTCTTCATTTTTTCCTCACCTTCTCTTCTTAGTCTATAATTATTAGTATCATCATCATTTTTACACAAAGCCTGACATATTCCAATTACTTGAGTCTTTTAAAAGATTGCCTTTTAGCTACTAAAGTAGTTCCATGTAGTCAAAAAATCACATATTCACTTTCCCAAGGATGTACATTATGAATATTAAACACTACTTATTCAAACATCCATTTTAAAAATGATTAGAAGATATTAATAAAATTGCATGCATTCTGACAAGCTAAAAATTAAATTGATGAAAATAAGAAGATAAAGAACGAGATGAAGTCAGTTACAAGTTACTACACCAATGTAGTTACTACACAAGTTACTACACCATGCCACAACATGATACACGAGAATTTAGACTGCAAAATGGCTGTCCTTTTCCTAGAAGTTAATGCATATAGTAAAAAGAATAGTAAATAAAAAATATTAACAATATTACCATTATAATAAAATCAAAAAGAGAATTTAAAAATTGCTTTATAATTTACTTAATTGGCAAGATTGTATCACATAAACAAGAACAGTAGTGGAGAAAACTCTTGGTGGTCAGGACAGAGTCCTTCAGTCCCCATGAGGTGAGTACTGATTAATAGGAAGGGCAACCGCTTTGGCATTCTTCCAATAAATGAATAAGTTCCAAAAACCTCAGACTCTAAAGTACTTGGAACTTGGGCATTGGCATAGGCCAAATTAAGGATCAACAAAAGCCATTCTATGACTGATCAAAGAAATGTGGTCCCACTGTGGGCCTCTATGATGATCTGATTTGATATAAGAAAAAGTTTTAGACTATCTTAAAGAGATGGCTTTATGGCTTTTTTTTTTTCCATCTTCAATGAATTCTACAGACCCAGATAAGAGTTATGGGGCAGTAGTTTAGAGTTATGTTCTGATTAATAGTTACATAACAGAGATAATATATTGTCAATTTAATGCATACTCATATGGCGGTCATAGAACTGACATTTCAATGTGAAAAGTTAGGAAATAACTAGAACATCTCTCGAGTTAGAAAGCTCATTCCATTTCTACACAGGTAAATTATGGATGGAGAGTTGGGCTATAAAGAAAGCTGAGTGCCAAAGAATTTATGCTTTTGAGCTGTGGTGTTGGAGAAGACTCTTGAGAGTCCCTTGGACTGCAAGGAGATTCAACCAGACCATCCTAAAGATCAGTTCTGGGTGTTCATTGGAAAGACTGATGTTAAACCTGAAACTCCAATACTTTGTGAAACTCCAATACTTTGTGAAACTCCAATCTTCCACCTGATGTGAAGAGTTGACTCATTTGAAAAGACCCTGATGTTGGGAAGGATTGAGGGCAGGCGGAAAAGGGGACGACAGAGGATGAGATGGTTGGATGGCATCACCGACTCAATGGACATGGGTTTGGGTGGACTCTAGCAGTTGGTGATGGACAGGGAAGCCTGGCGTGCTGCAGTCCATGGGGTTGCAAAGAGTCAGACTCGACTGAGTGACTGAACTGAACTGATAGACAAAAAAAGACACACTTTGTCAGAGTGGTTGTTTTCCTCACAAACAAACAAACAAAAAAATCCAACTTTGCTTTGACACACAGGAAAAAAATGGCTTGTGATGTTTTTTAGCAATCTAATATTATTTTTGTTATAAAGGAAAGCATATATTTAATAATTGATTCTAATATATATCACTTCAATAATTATTTATCTAAAGAAATAATGCACCCTAATGTGTGTATAACTATTTAGTAAAACCTTTGCAAAATGCATCTGACAGTTTTCATGGTCTTGCCATATCTGTTTAAATATGCTGGTATTCATAGATTCAACATTATCACACTTTCATTGAGAAAGTGGCACAATATTATGAATAGTTGGGTGACTGAAACTAGAGATCTGTGTTCTATTTCCAGAACTGACATTAACTGTGTAACTACCATCATCTTAGGCTAAGTTTTCCCTTTGGTAAATGAGAGATTGGTAAGAGATAAATTCAAAGGCTTATTCCACCTACAAATTCTGATGAGTTTTCACTCACTTTAACAATTAAGTAGCTGCATTTCATGCATTTCAAAATTTTATTGAATTGCTAAAATAGCCAGAAACAGACACTTTTTAAGTTTTCACTGAATACAGATGGCAATTATCACTTCAAACAGGAAAGAAGTAATGACTCAATCAACAAATCATTAAATGATACCTAGCAAGCATCCAAAGGTTATATTAACAAGTGAAAGTGAAAGTCACTCAGTCCTGCCCAATTCTTTGCAACCCCATGGACTATACAGTCTACAGAATTCTTAAGGCCAGAATACTGGAATGGGTAGCCTTTCCCTTATCCAGGGGATCTTCCCAACCCAAGGATTGAACCCAGGTCTCCCACATTGGAGAAGGAATTTTTACCAGCTGAGCCACAAGGGAAGCCCATTAAAAAGCAAGTTGAAAAATAAAAATCACTTGCATAACCTAAGACATACACTATAATCCTCATTTTGGAGAGATAAAAATTAATGACAAGAAGATTTAAATAAATTTCAAAGGAGATATATCTAGTAAGATAAAGTGGGAGTTTTGATTTTTGGATTACAACAATTGAGATTTCTTTTCCAACAAAACAAATGTATTGATGACATGTTAAGAAATTAGAGTTATGGAAGATATAGAGATGATAGAAGATAGATAGATATATAAAAATAGGTAGATGATGGAAAATCTAAACGGCATTCTGAAGAACAAATCAATAACATTCAATGACTTATTCAGCTATTTAGTTCAGTCGCTCAGTTGTGTCCAACTCTTTCTAAGCCCATGCAGCATGGCACGCCTCCCTGTCCATCACCAACTCCCAGAGCTTACTCAAACTCATGTCCATTGAGGCAGTGATTCCAACCAACCATCTCATCCTCTGTTGTTCCTTTCTCCTCCTGCCTTCAATCTTTCCCAGCAACAGGGTCTTTTCAAATGAGGCAGTTCTTCACATCAGGTGGCCAAAGTATTGGAGTTTCAGCTTCAACATCAGTCCTTCCAATGAACACCCAGATATGATCTCCTTTAGTATGGACTGGTTGGATCTCCTTGCAGTCCAAGGGACTCTCAAGAGTCTTCTCCAACACAACAGTTCAAAAGCATCAATTCTTCAGCACTCAAATTCCTTTATAGTCCAACTCTCACATCCATACATGACTACTGGGAAAACCATAGCTTTGACTAAGAAGGACCTTTGTTGGCAAAGTAATGTCTCTGTTTTTAATATGCTGTCTAGGTTGGTCATAACTTTTTTCCAAGGAGCAAGTTTCTTTTAAATTCAAAGCTACAGTGATTTTGGAGCCCAAGAAAACAAAGTCTGTCACTATTTCCACTGTTTCCTCCTCTATTTGCCATGATGTGATGGGACCAGATGTCATGATCTTAGTTTTCTGACTGTTGAGTTTCAAGCCAACCTTTTCACTCTCCTCTTTCGCTTTCATCAAGAGGCTCTTTAATTCTTCACTTTCTACCATAAATTTGGTATCATCTGCATATCTGAGATTATTGATATTTTTCCCAGAAATCTTGATTCCAGTTTATGCTTCATCCAGTCCAGCATTTCTCATGATACTCTGCATATAAGTTGAATAAGCACGGTGACAATATACAGCTTTGATGTACTCCTTTCCATATTTGGATTCAGTCTCTTGTTCCATGTCCAGTTCTAACTGTTGCTTCCTGACCTGCATACAGGTTTCTCAAGAGGCAGGTCAGGTGATCTCGTATTGCCATCTCTTTTAGAATTTTCCACAGTTTGTTGTGATCCACACAGTCAAAGGCTTTGGCGTAGTCAATAAAGCAGAAATAGACGTTTTCTGGAACTCTTGCTTTTTCAATGATCCAGCAGATATTGGCAATTTGATCTCTGTTTCCTCTGCCTTTTCTAAAACCAGCTTGAACATCTGGAAGTTCACGGTTCACGTATTGCTGGAGCCTGGCTGGGAGAATTTTGAGCATTACTTTACTAGCGTGTGAGATAAGTGCAATTGTGTGGTAGTTTGAGCATTCTTTGGCATTGCCTTTCTTTGGGATTGGAATGAAAACTGAACTTTTCCAGTCCTGCGGTCACTGCTGAGTTTTCCAACTTTGCTGACATATTGAATGCAACACTTTCACTGCATCATCTTTTAAGATTTGAAATAGCACAACTGGAATTCCATCACCTCCACTAACTTTGTTCGTAGTGATGCTTCCTAAGGCCTACGTAACTTCGCATCCCAGGATGACTGACTTTAGGTGAATGATCACACCATCGTGATTATCTGGGTTGTGAAGATCTTTTTTGTACAGTTCTTCTGTGTATTTTTACCACATCTTCTTAATAGCTTCTGCTTCTAATAGGTCTATACCATTTCTGTCCTTTATTGAGCCCATCTTTGCATTAAATATTCCCTTGGTATCTCTAATTTTCTTGAAGAGGACTCTAGTCTTTCCCATTTTTTGTTTTCCTCTGTTTCTTTGCATTGATCGCTGAGGAAGGCTTTCTTATTTCTCCTGGATATTCTTTGGAACTCTGCATTCAGATGGGTATACCTTTCCTTTTCTCCTTTGCTTTTCGCCTCTCTTCTTTTCACAGCTGTTTGTAAAGTCTCCTCAGACAGCCATTTTACTTTTTTGCATTTCTTTTTCTTGGGGATGGTCTTGATCCCTCTCTCTTGAACAGTGTTCTGAACCTCCATCCATAGTTCATCAGACACTCTATCAAGTCTAGTCCCTTAAATCTATTTCTCACTTCCACTGTATAATCAGAAAGGATTTGATTTAGGTCATACCTGAATGGTCTAGTGGTTTTCCCTACTTTCTTCACTTTAAGTCTGAATTTGGCAATAAGGAGTTCATGATCTGAGTCACAGTCAGCTCCCGGTCTTATTTTTGCTGACTATGTAGAGCTTCTCCGTCTTTGACTGCAAAGAATAGAATCAATTTGATTTTGGTATTGGCCATCTGGTGATGTCCATGTGTAAAGTCTTCTCTTGTGTTGTTGGAAGAGGGTGTTTGCTATGACCAGTGGATTCTCTTGGCAAAACTCTATTAGCCTTTGTCCTGCTTCATTCCGTACTCCAAGGCCAAACGTGCCTGTTACTCCAGGCGTTTCTTGACTTCCTACTTCTGCATTCCAGTCCTCTATAATGAAAAGGACATCTTTTGGGGGTGCTAGTTCTAAAAGGTCTTGTAGGTCCTCATAGAACCATTCGACTTCAGCTTCTTCAGCGTTGCTGGTCAGGGCATAGACTTGGTTACCGTGATAATGAATGGTTTGCCTTGGAAACGAACAGAAATCATTCTGTCGTTTTTGACATTGCATTCAAGTATTGCATTTTGGACTCTTTTGTTGACCATGATCGCTACTCCATTTCTTGGAAGGGATTCCTGCCCACAGTAGTAGATATAATGGTCATCTGAGTTAAATTCACCCATTCCAGTCCATTTTAGTTCACTGATTCCTAAAATGTGGACGTTCATTCTTGCCATCTCCAGTTTGACCACTTCCAATTTGCCTTGATTCATGGATCTAACATTCGAGGTTCCTAAGCAATATTGCTCTTTACAGATTCAGATGTTACTTCCATCACAAGTCACATTCACAACTGGGTGTTGTTTTTGCTTTGGCTCTGTCTCTTCATTCTTTCTGGAATTATTTCTCCACTCTTCTCCAGTAGCATATTGGGCACCTACTGACCTGGGGAGTCATCTTTCAGTGTCCTATCTTTTTACCTTTTCATACTGAACAGGGTTTCTCAAGCAAGAATACTGAAGTGGTTTGCCATTTCCTTCTACAGTGGACCACATTTTTTCAGAACTCTCCACCATGCCTCATCCTTCTTTGGTGGCCCTACATTGCATGGCTCATAGTTTCATTGCGTTAGACAAGGCTGTGGTCCACATGATCATAGTCAATCATAAATTTCATGAAAATTCTCAAATGAAGATTTTGTTCATTTATTCAGAGCATGCACATATTAATATATCAAGAAGCACAAATAAAGTCACTAGTTTGCTAAAATATACTTAAAAACAAGCAAAAAGCCCTGAAAGGTGAAAATGCTCAGTTTAATTACAAGCACCCATCTTTAGAAACTCAATGCATCATATTTAGTTTGATATAATTAAGAAAGGTACCATAAATGCCATTGTTAGTTTTTTGTGTCATGGAAATTTCTGAAATTTGTCAGGTGGGCTTCAAAATAGACATTAGAAATAATAGATGTGCTTCTCCCTCATGTACCACTAAAACAGGACTTTTAAGAACAATAGGAGATGAGATGCAATTGTTCTCCTTTTAGCTCTGTGAATTTCTTAGTTTCATTTGCAGCTGTCTTTTCCTTGATGCCCCTTAAATTTTACCTTTCTCCTTGTCCATATTCTCTTAGGACACTACATAAGCTCCCTCATGATCACATCATTTATACTGTCTTAGCTGTGACCTCAATCCTGATTATTCCTAAGTATGTGTCTTCTGAGTCTTGGCCCCACGTAAGTGTTACTGAAACTCTCCTGGATACTTGCAGGTACCTTAAGCTCAGCATGTCCACTGGAGAAGACATCATCTATAGACCCTGCTGAAGTCCTTATTGGAGGTAATAGTCACAACTCCACCATGCAAGTTCTCTATTTCACCTGTCAGTTGTGGTGTCGGCCTCTTTCACTAATGTCAAATCTCAAAGACAGATCATATGTCTTTCCATCTAAGTATCTTCAGTACTCACCACTTCTCTTGGGGCTAGTATATATATAATTAAAAAAATATTAAATGAATAAATGAAACCATTGTGTACCACTCAAAACAAAATTCAATTATTTTATATAAGTACTATATGTTTTATGCTCTTAAATATCTCCCCAAATCATACCTTCTTCTTTATCAAAACATTTCCTTGGTTTAGGCTCAATTATACTTTCCTGAGGGCATTGTTATGTTCCCTAAATGTTCTGTTTCCAGAATAGCCCTTTCCCACTCAGTCTTACACAAAGAACATTTTAAAGCTCGACTCAGATTCTATTTCTTCTTTGCTTAAAATCCTTTTGTGGCTTCCCATTACTCAAGGGAAGAACTATCATACACAACAGCTATTGTGATCTTTACCTTCTTGCTTATTCATCTCTGCCTCTTTTTAAAAAAACAGTGACCCAGTTGAGAACCAAAAGAGTAGAAGGAAAAAGATATTTTCCTCCTATACGATATGATACCACAGGACTTTTGTTTCTTTATGTATAAAATATAGAGATTGGTCTAAATATTACCCAAGGTCCTTTCTGATTAGACACATTAGTAAAATAATTAGTAGTAAAATAGCTCCAATAGAAGAGAGAAAAGGAAGGGAGAAAAAGCTAGTGTAAATAAAGTAGGGCAAGAAAGATCACATTTTAGCATAACCATGACTCTTTTAAGGAGATTTTTCTTAGTAGGAAACATTTCTCAAAACAGAAGATGATATTCTCAATATCAGGAAGACAGGTTTAACACTTGCCTCACTCATGTCTTATATCACCTTGTATATTGTCTAATAATTGCATTAAATATTGTAAAATAATGAGCCTACGATTAGACATACGTACTACAAACTTTTGTGAGTTATAGTTTGAAATTGAAGTCAATGTTGAATTTCAACATAGAATGTAAAGGAAATGAACTGTTCTATATTTCAAGTGATGTTTTATTATGATGACATGAATCAATATCCTCAGTAGAACCAAAGTATTAGAAAGAAAATGCCAATATCTTAGTGTATTGCAACAGTGAATTTTTGCACTTCCAAAATATTGCATAATTCATGTATAAATTATATGATATTGACAGTGATTCCTATTTTTTTTAATCTTTATAAATACAGAAACAGTCAGGATAATCAAGATAACCACCACTTAGGACAATATCAACCCAAACAGCTTGCAAGGGGGAGCCTGGAACATATTTCACGTTTGTTGGGTTCTGCACATTTGTATTTAAAAATAAGCATCTTGAAAATTTAAGACCAAAAATAAAACTAAATTAAACAACAATCTCTAAAATCCATAAGCATTCCCAACAAGATGTTTAAATTGTAATTAACATCACCAACATAATTCAGGAGTTGGAGAATCCATGAGAGAGAGAGTTAAAGGTATGTTTAGGTTAAGAGATCTTATCCAGAACATGAATCTAAAAGGAACAAATAAAATGTTGCTTATGACAGAGATAATCATTTTGAAATTCAAATCTCAAAACATTTCAGAATGACTTATTTATGGAAAGCTCATTTAACTAAAGACTATTTGGATATTTATATCATTGAAATTTAATTCATTTTGTAACTAGGTTGGGAATAAAGCACAAAACTTTGAACTGGACATCCAGACGTCACTGCAAACCACAGACTTAGATTCTTTTGCTATTTATACCATTTGTTTACTTTTTGCATTTCCTCAACTTGGACAGGGACTTTCTGCTTCTAGTCAATTTCACTCTTATTTTTGGCACATAAGTAAATTTTCCAGTACTTCTGGAAAATGTTACATCTAGCAAATTCTTAGCAAAAAAATAACGGAAACATTCCTATTGAGATTTAATAAACTGGTTAATGATATTTACCACTATTGTCCCAGAAGAAACTCACAGTAACCAAAAACACATCTCCCAATTGTCTCTAGGAGGCTGGTAGCAGTAATAAATGGTACTTCCTCTCTTTCACCTCTATATAATGCTACCATTTAATGTTCATTTTAAAAACATAAATGACCTCCAAGTTTAGCTTAGCAACAACTTGAACATACTACAGTCCCTCTTGAGTTTTCTGAATGATTCACTGAGAATGGCTGTCAATACTGTAGCCCAGAGAAGTCAACTCTGGTCCCCAGTGAGTACAATTAACTCTGGTGTCCTGTTAGGTACTGAGTTTTTTTTATGTTAAATCACTTGGTATTATTTAAAACTAAATTTTAGAGCACCATAAATATATACTATTTTTTTCAAAAACTACCAAAAAGTAAGGAAATATTTTGTTTACAATAAGTTATAGCTCTTATTAATTAAACATACTCTGTTAAAAGGAAATGTAGAAATTCATTTCCAGATCAATACTCATCCAACACCTTCATTTAGTGTACTTGCAAGGAAGTTGACTTATTCGAATCCCAGAGTTTTCTCCTGAATTCTAACCGGTGGTCTCAACTTTATCTACCAGCTGGTTAGGAGTACATTATGCTTGTTTTATTTCTCAATCAGAAGGAAATTTCCATACGAGTATAGTGAAATGAAAAAGAAGTAGGAAATTATAAATACACCTTGAAGAGGACGGAAAGACCCTTTCCTTTCAGCCACTCTCAACTTGGCTGCCTCAATCTATGGATAGTAGTGCCTCAGTTATAACAAATATTGTTACGGACAGCACTAAATTTGCATAACACCCAGTGCTGCCGCCAATAATTCTGGTAACGGCCTGAATCCCCAAACTGGCTAGCCATCTCAGTAACTTTCAATCTCACTCAAAATCTTTAGCTCAAAGGCTGAAATTACTGTTACAGCATAAATATTTTGATTAACAATTTTTATACCATTATAAAGCTGGATTCCTTACCAGCTGAGCCACAAGGGAAGCCCAAGAATACTAGAGTGGGTTTCCCGGGAATCTTCCTGACCCAGGAATCGAACCGGGGTCTCCTGCATTGCAGGCAGATTCTTTACCAATTGAGCTATCAGGGAAGCCTCTGTGATTATCAGTTTTATACCATTATAATGGAAATGCCTGTGGCCAGTTTCGTATCTGACTTAATGCCTTTTTGCATCAGAGAATAACTCATCAATTATTGCTAAAATTTCCTTGCATGTCAGGAAGGGAACAGGCTAAATAAAGGTTATGCCTTTCTTTGATAGAATCTAAAATATTTCACAATTAATAATTTTGCTTTTTTAATCTACATAGAGCAATTAGAGATATTTCCATGCATACCTACATTCTAAATCAACTCTCAATTAAAGAGAAAATGAACCAATTTTACATTAAAATATAAATAGTCTAAATAATCTTTTAAATGTTTCTAATTTTACCTTTCACATTGAAATCTATGATCCATTTTGAGTTGATTTTTGTGAAAGCTTTGGGTTAAAGTTTATAGCCTGGTGAAACACATCTATGACATGACACCAAAAGCATGATCTATAAAAGGAAAAAATGGATAAACTGAACTTCATCAAAATTAAAAACATTTGCCCTCCAAAAACCCTATTAGGAAAATTAAAGGCAAGCTATAGACTGAGAGAAAATATTTGCAAGACCACATATCTGACAAATGACTTGTATCTAGAATATAAAAAGAACTCTCAAAATTCAATATTAAAATAATAATCAAGTTAGAAAATGGCCAAAAGACAAGGAAAGGTAGTTTATCAAAAAGAATGTACATACAAAAAGTTTACCACAAAGGATAGAGGGACAGCAAACACATGCAAAATATTCAATATCACCAGCTGAAGAATATGCACATTAAAACCACAATGAGATATCACAACACACTTATCAGAATGGCTCAAATTTTTAAAGTTACAACACAAAATGTTGCCTAGGATGTAGAGAAACTGTCTTTCATTCATTGGTTATGGGGATGCAAAATAATAGAGCCAGTTTGGAAAGTAATTTGGTAGTCTCTTACAAAAGAAAACAGATGCCATAGAATCTAGCAGTGGCATTCCTGTGCAATTATCCAAGAACAATAAGAAATTTGTGTCCTCCGCAAACAAAACTGTGGAGAAGGAAACGGCAACCCACTCCAGTATTCTTGCCTGGAAAATTTCATGGACAGAGGAGCCTGGTAGACTCTATCCATGGGGTCACAAAGAGTCAGCTACAGCTGAAGGTTTGAGCACAGACAAGCCTGAATATGGTTGTTGACACAGGTTTGCAGCCTAAAACTGGAAACTACAAAAGTATCCTTCAATAAAGGAATGAGTAAGCAGACAAGGATGCATTCATTCATGGAATACTACTCAGCAATGAAAAAGATGGAGCAATTGATACATGTAACAGTTTGCATTGCTCTCAGGGCATTATGCTACATGAAAAAATCCAGTCAAGAAAGGTCACATACTTTATGTTTCCATCTCTATACCTTTCTTGCTATGACAGAATCTTGAACATGGAACACAGATTAGTGGCAGGGAGTGTGGGCCTGACTATGAAGGAACAGCATGAAAGATATCTCTGGTAAAGATAAAATTACATCTCTGAATTGAAGTAGTAGTTACACAAGACAATTCATGTGCTAAAATGACCCAGAACTATACAAACTATGTGTGTGTGTGTGTGTGTGCACACATGCTAAGTCATGTCCAACTCTTTACAACTCCATGCACTGTAGCATGCCAGGCTCCTCTGTCTATTCGATTCTCCAGGGAAGAATACTGGAGTGCATTGCCATGCCCTCCCCCAGGGGATCTTCCCAACTCAGAAATTGAACCTGCATCTCTTACGTCTCTGATATTGGCAGATGGGTTCTTCACTGCTAGCACCACTTGAGAAGCCCATACAAACTGTACCCATGCCAAATGCCTAGATTTCATAGTGTACTATACACATGTAAATGTAACCATTGGGGAAAATTGGGTTTATGGGGCTTCTCTGTATTATCTTTATAATTTCCTATAAATAGATTCACTACTCAATGGATGTGAATTTGAGCAAACTCCCAGAAATAGTGAAGGACAGGGAAGCCTGGTATGCTGCAGTCCTTGAGATTGCAAAGAGTCGGACACAGCTTTGTGACTGAACAACAACATGAATATATTATATTGGATACTATGGAAAAACATGAACAAACTTTTTGGCAAATCCAGTATCAGTTCAGTTTAGTCACTCAGTTGGGTCTGACTCTTTGCAACCTCATGGACTGCAGCATGCCTGGTCTCCCTGTCCATCACCAACTCCTGGAGTTTACCAAAACTCACGTCCATTGAGTTGGTGATGCCATCCAAACATAGCATCCTCTGCCATCCCCTTCTCCTCCTGCCTTCAATCTTTCCCAGAATCAGGGTCTTTTCAAATGAGTCAATTCTTCACATCAGGTGGCCAAAGTATTGTTCAGTTCAATCCAATATAGTTATTCCAAAATAAACAATTGTATAAAAAGCTCATTAGAAGATCACCTTTTGCACAGGTTATTGAGTATAATAATTTCTCTTTTAAGATTGAAAGTAATTCTATCAAAGTTATTACATAGACTTACATGCTTCACTTGGCACACTTTATCCTAAAGGTGAAATCTTTCCAAAGTATTATTTAAAACTAAGTATAATGTCGGACCTATTTTACACCTGCTTGCATTCATCTCCATTTCTTTTAACAATAGCAAGCTATACTGGAGAAAGGAAGTTACACTCTGTGCGCTCCCCCATTTAACATTGTTCAGATAGGGCCTTGAGCCCCATCACCAGACCTAAGCTGACCAATTACAAACAAATAAACTTCACCTTCTTGACAAGAGTGATTGTCTTAGGCATGAGAAATGTGACACATATAAGTCAATCTAAGTTATTCTGAGAGTTAACTCATGGACAATGCAAATTGAACACTTTGAATTTTTTTGTGTTTATAATCATCGACCATAGGTTTATATATTTTTATCTTCTGATCACATGGAGAAGGTTGCCCTGCGAATGACATCAACAGGTTAGCATCGCCCTGGAGTCAAAGAATTCCTTTGTTTTTGTTTTGCTTAAATTAATATGGGTGAGGTCTCTGTCACCCATATTCTAGGGTCATGATAAATATAACAAAGCATAAATATACATATTGAAAATATTATAGTTTCACAGTTACTATAATATTTTTCATTTGAAGAAATTACAAAGAAAAGATGGGCTTCCCAGGTGGCACAGTGATAAAGATTCCACCTGCTCCTGCAGGAGATTCAAGACACCTGGGTTTGATCCCTGGGTGGGGAAGATTACCTGGAGAAGGAAATGGTAACCCACTCCAGTATTCTTGTCTGGAAAATCCAATAGACAGAGGCCTGGCAGTCCATGGGGTTGCAAACAGTTAGAAACGACTGAGCACACACACGTCTGTACACAGAAAACACACATGCTATTATTTACAGGTGAATTGAGAAACTGGATGATATTAAATTATACATATGAAATTATTGATCTTTGACATAAAATTGCAATATTTTATGGTTCAATCATGTATTGGATAACTAATGAGTTGTTCGATTACTTTTAGATTTATTTATACTTGCTCTTTTAAGAAAAATTCAAGATCACCATTTTCTTAAATATTCTAATGATAGTATATTTCTCCAGTAAAGTTTCTGAAATTCCTCTGTTGGTTCAGTTCAGTCACTCAGTCGTGTCTGACTGTTTGCAATCCCATGAATTGCTGCATGTCAGGCTTCCCTGTCCATCACTAACTCCTGGAGCTTGCTCAAACTCAAGTCCCTCAAGTCAGTGATGCCATCCAACCATCTCATCCTCTGTCGTCCCCTTCTCCTCCTGCCTTCTATCTTTCCTAGCATCAGGGTCTTTTCCAAGGAGTCAGTTCTTCACATCAGGTGGTGAAAAGTATTGGAGTTCCAGCTTCAGCATCAATCCTTCCAATGAATATTCAGGAACTGATTTCCTTTAGGATGGAATGGTTGGATCTCCTTGCTGTCCAAGGCACTCTCAAGAGTCTTCTCCAACACCACAGCTCAAAAGCATCAATTCTTTGGCACTCAGCTTTCTTTATAGTCCAACTCTCATATCCATACCTGACTACTGGAAAAACCATAGCTTTGAATAGGTGGACCTTTGTTGGCAAAGTAATGTCTCTGCTTTTTAATATGCTGTCTAATTTGCTCATAGCTTTTCTTCCAAGGAGTAAGCATCTTTTAATTTCATGGCTGCAGTTACCATCTGCAGTGATTTTGGAGCTTAAGAAAATAAAGTCTGTCACTGTTTCCATTGTTTCCCCATCTATTTGCCATGAAGTGATGGCATGGAATATCTTGATCTTCATTTTTTGAATGTTGAGTTTTAAGCCAACTTTTTCACTCTCTTCTTTCACTTTTTGTTGGTTACCTGGTTTTAAACAGAGTATATTTCAAAAATCTTGCTATATTTCCTACATAAATGGAAGGATAAATAAAATTGAGAACTTGATTTAGAGTATCATTTGCCACATAATATCATAGTGATAAGAGTTACCTCTTCAAAAGAATTTCAAAAGCAAATCCTTAAATCCTCTATTATATGGGCATGTTTTGACTTCATTTACTCCCACTCCAATAATAAAGTATTTCAATTTAAGAATATTTTTAACATCTGTCAACACTATGAAGAACCTAAATACATTATAATTTAAGAAAATCTTCTGTGTTCTGCACATGAAATGTTAGCTTCAAATGAAAATAAATGATAAAATATTCATAGTATATTCACTGGATTTTTAAAAATTTGTAATGACAAAATAACCCCAAATGTAACAATTTCCTTCCAAATTGGAACTTCAACCTACCTTTTAAAAAATAACTCTCCTCTTTCTAGCCCCTTGTTCCATTCTATCGCTGAATATAGAGCATTTCATGATCAAGCTGCATTTTCACAACTGCCTCAAATTTTTTGAACGCCATCTTCCTCCTGGGCAAAACAGGAAGAAAGAATTCAAAGAAAAAGGCAAGTGTGCTCTGAAGAGCAGATGGTCTCCATAGTTGAGAGCTACATCCCCAGAAACACTGTAAGAACTTTTATCACCATATCATAACATGTATAAGAGAGTCTTTAATTTTTATCAAAGTTTGTACGTGTATGAGTTTAACACAATTTATTATCCAAACTGAAACCAAAAACTAGAATTAGTATACACAGAAAGGAAATTGCCTAGGAAATGATGCATTTTGTACTTTTCATTTTACCAGAGTAAAAAGGAAATCGTAAGTAGAATGATTTTCTTTTTTACAGAAGTGAAATCCACCTAACATAAAATTAACCATTTTAAAGATTACAGCTGAGCAGCATATAGTATGGTCATGGTGTTCAACTGCTCTGTTGAGTTCCAAGCCATATCCATTACCCCACAATGAAACCTCTTACCCGTTAAGCAGTTTTCTCCCATTCTCCTCTACCTGTGTGTGCGTGCTCAGCCACCGCAGTCGTGTTCAACTCCTTGTGACCTATGGGCAATAGCCCACCAGGCTTCTCTGTCCACAGGATTCTCCAGGCAAGAATACGGGAGTGGATTGCCATGCCTTCCTCCAGGCAATCTCCCCCGACCCAGGGATCGAACACAGGTCTCCTGCGTCTCCTGCATTGCAGGCGGATTCTTTACTGCTGAGCCACCAGGGAAGCCCCCTCTGCTACCCTAGTCGCTTGCAAATATTAATCTGCTCTCTGTCTTATGGATTTAACTATTTTTGACATCTCACATAAATAGAATCATACACTATGTGACATCTGCTGTCTGGCTTCTTTCTCTTAACATGTTTTAACGTTCACCCATGTTGTACCATGTATCAATACTTCACTCTTTTGTATGGCTGAATAATATTCCATCATATTTATTAATATGTAACATAGTTTGTGTATCCATTTATCTGTTGACAGACTCTTGTGTTGCTTCTACCTTTTAGCTATTGTGATAGTGCTACTATGAACATTCATGTACAAGTTGTTGTTTGAACGCTGGTTTTTAATTCTTTGGGGTCTATACCTACGAGTGCAATTGCTAGTTCGTATAGTAATTAGATCTTCTGCTTTTCAAGAACTGCCAAACTCTGTTCAACAATGGTTACACAATTGTACATCCTTACTATCAATGTATGAGAGTTTCAATTTCCCCACACCCTTGCCAACATTTGCTCTTTGTAGATGGTGATGATGATTGCCACCTTACTGGGTGTAAAGCATTATCATTGTTTTTGGATTGGCATCTCCTTGATGACCTATGTATGATATTGAACACTTTTTCATGTGCTTGTGGTCCATTTGTGAATCTTTGACAAAAATATGTTCAAGTTCTTTGCATGTCTTTTTTTAATTGAATTGTTTATCTTTCTGTTATAGAGTTCCTTACGTATTCTGGATGCTAGACTCTTATCAAATATATGATTTTAAATATTTTTTCATGTTTTTGGGATTTTTTCCCCATTTTCCTCATCCTTCTTGCCACTCTTTTGGACTCTTTGATGCCCCAAATATTTTAATTTTGATGAATTCAACTTCCCTGTTTTTTCTTTTTCAGCTTATGCTTTTGCTGTCATATCTAAGCATACACTGCCAAATCCAAGGTCATGTAAATTTACCCCTATATCTTCTATTGCAAGTTTTATTGTTATAGTTCTTTGATCATTTGGATTTTATTTTTGTATACAGTGTGAACTCTGTAGCCTTTTAAGGTTCACCTCATGAATATTTGAGCTAGTGGAGAAATAACTATGACAAAATAGAGGAAATGTTTCACTGAGATTTATAGCCATTAAATTAAAAAATAATAACAATGAGAATTTTAATGCATGCAAAGCTCTTATAAAACTTGAGAATTAGTTGGACTACTCTGGAAGTACAGGCTTCCCTGGTGGCTCAGTGGTAAAGGATCTGCCTGCTAATGCAGGAGATGTGGGTTGGATCCCTGGGTTGGAAAGCTCCCCTGGAGAAGGAAATGGCAACCCACTTCAGTATGCCTGGAGAATCCCATGGACGGAGGAGCCTGATGGGCTATAGTCCATGGGGTCACAAAAGTGTAGGACATGACTTAGCGACTTAACAAAATAACAACATCTGGAAACAAACCACATTTTACTTGGTAGAGTCATTGGCGCTACTATGCCTTCTTTATTTGTTTCTGTCAACCTCTTTAACGCTAGTCCACCAAGTCTGGCAGTGACTGGGCAGTACCTAAGGCTGTGTAATAGCTCAGACATATCTGTTGGTCTTCCTTTAGTCCTTAAATCTGAATGTAAGAGAGAAGAGGTTCTAAAGCTCCTCTGTGATCACAACCCCTCATATTTAATAAGGTTTTCCATTCTACAAAGCACTTTTTATCACATCATTTTATTTGATTCTACTACTACGTTTTGAGGTAAGCAGGATATATATTTTTTCATCAATTTACATATAAGAAAGCTGAATCTTTGTAAAGCTAAATGATCTTTAGCTTTAGGGCACGTGACAAAAAGTAGCATATTAGTACTCAAAACCCAGGGACTCCTAGGACTCTGAGCCAACACCCTTTATCACCATTTTGATGAGACAATGTGATTCTGGAGCAAATTCATAAGAGGGTTTTTTTTTAAAGAATTATTTTAACTCATTACTGAAAATCATGTTTAAAAATTGAGAAGAAGCCATATAGTGCTATTTTCCCTCTAAATGAATGTGTAGTACATATTTATGAGCTTTTAGTACAATAATTTTATAACCACACAGCTGCTGAAACAGTAAATTTTTATGACCAGCATCTCAGTTGGTATTTTCCTCCTAAACATGATAAAATAAAGCTTTTGTGCTACAATTCATCTATTTCAGATGCATTTGACAAAAGCATCAGTGAAAGCATCTTACTGGTGGTAGAGTAAAGTGAAAAGACACGTTGGTTATCTAATGTTCTAAGTCATACGTGTGCTTAATGATAGTAAACAGTAGTATTGGATATTCTTTAAAAGAGATCACAATTAGTACTTAGTCTAGAGCTTCATGGTATGGATATCCATCCTTACTCATCATCAAATAATATATATTAAAATACCTTTCATATGGATAGCCCTGTGCTAGATATTATAATAGGATAACAATATGAATAAGACTTAGAGTTTATCTTTAGTTTATAGTCAAAGAAAGGTGACGTACATGTAGCTAACTAGATTATAAATTAATATATCATGGTCAAGGTAATGAGCCACCATGAGGAAATGAATTTCCTTTCCCTAGAGGTGTCCAAGCACTAGCTGGCATTCCACTCAACAGCTTTTTTATAACACGGGCCTTTGCTTGGTTAGAGGTGGCAGTGAATCACTTCTAAGGGCACTTCCAATTTTCATATAAGCTGAAAATAACATACTTTACAGTTAAAGGTGTAAAATAAACCCCTTCTCAAAGCATTTACTTGCTGCTATATTAATGTTTTTCCCTGCTGATGATTTTCTTGATCCATTATTTATACTGTGAAACATTTTTATTACTTCTTGAATGAAACATTTTCTACAAGAGAAATAGCTTGATAGGTCTTTTGAAATAGTCCTCAAACAAGTCCTATAGTTATCCCTAGCAACTGTCTTTGGTTTTTCTTTAAACAGCCTTCTAACATTTGATAATGCTGTTCCACTACCAGAACACCCTGAAGTTAATGCTATCACATTATTATTATATACTAGATCAAAGGATTGTATAAAAACTGAAATATGGTGCAATTAGTGGCCTAAAGCCTAACTAACAAAAGTAAAATAAATTTTAGGAAAACGTAAAATGTTATTTGGCATGATCAGTACCATATAAAGCTTGTCAAATTAAATAGCATCCCAATATGCTCACAATGTGTTTTCTAAAAGGTGAAGAGGTTAATTGTGTTGTAAAAGGAATTTCCAAAAGAATGCATCATCTATTTTACATTGAAACCTCAATTTACTGTGGTAGAAGGCCATATTACTGAACTTTGTAGATTAGCAAGTAATTGACCAAACATTCAGAAATAGTTTTCCCTAATTGTTGGTTTTAGGGGCAGTATATGTTATTATATTTAGCAATCCTAATTAAGTTTAATAAATTAAGGTGATCGTTGCCGTGAACTAAGATTTTTATTATATGGTTTTAAGTTAATAAATTATATACATTTGCTAAAAGATTCTTATGATTAAATTTGTCATAGTTGATATAAAACTGTTCAGCCATTTGGAGGAAATAAATATATTTTTTAATGTTTTATGTTAGCAAAGGAGAATTACTGATTATTATTCATCCTGATGATATTCACTCCTCAAATTATGAACCGAATACGTCTTGATAGTGGTTTATAGTAATATATATAAAGTTTAATTAATATTTACAAGTGAGTTGGGCTAAATCCTGTAGCTTTTGTTTCCACTGAAAGGTTTTATTTTTCAACTTGTCCAGCTTTCAAAGAACTAGAGGACGCAGCAAGGACTGATGGATTCCACAAAATCAACATTAATAAATACTCCTTATCATGTATTTCCTTCTCTTCAAAGAGTGCACCATCCCTTAGCTAAATACCAAAATGACTCTTAAAATTTTAAAGTATTAGTAACAGTGATAACATTACCAAATGTTTGTTCAGAAAAGCAGGCCTGTAAAATTTCTATTTAGCCAACACAATTTGTATTGACTCCAGCTAATTTTCTTAGCACACATCCTCTGTCTTGTACTGTTGCCACAAATATCCTAGCAAAACTGTTGATAACTTAATATAATCTGTTCAGGCACAGTCTGCCCTAGATATTGTGTAATAGCAATAATTGGTATGTATAAATGTCTGCAGATACATGAAAGACTAATATATGATTTGAGCAAAGTTTGAAATGATTCTTATGTTTATAAACTGATACATATTACTATTTTAAAAGGCAAAGTATGATTAACTGAATCACAGGCATTTTTCAAAAGTCCTATTTAATGAACAGTAGACTAAGGGGAAAGAGGACACTAAAGCTGTGATTTTGATTCTACTTTTTTCTACCAGCATATAATCTTTTGGTAGCTCTAAAAGAAAACTCAAATCAAAATAGTTCAAACTAGAAAGGAAATGCATTGGCTTAAGTGACCAAAACGTTCTGAACTTCCCTTTCTACTTTGAGAAAATGCTTGCTTTGACAGTTCCAATGTTGGGACCAAAATCCTTTGCTTTCTCTGGTTCTCAGTTCTGCCTCCTTGGCGTTAGCTTCACTTTCTGTCCTGGTGGCCCTCCACAGTCTCATAGGTACCTCCCCAGCCCCAGGCCTCTCTTACTCATTTGTTTTACACAGAGAAGACTAAGACAGCATCTCTTCCAAAAGTGTTAGGAAAGATCACCCCTCGATTCCAGGGACACATCTGGAACCTAAGTTCCTTCATCAATCACTTTGGGCAGAGGAATTAACCAATGAGGGTTTATTTCTAGAACTGAAGAAGTCTTCCACTTTCTCTGAAATAAATAGGCTGCATGAGGAAGAATAAAACCACAACCAAAATCAAGACATCCCTTTAGCAAGAGAAAAAGAGAATGACTATTGGCTAACAGAACATGGTGCGAACTTGTGTTGCATATCTTGAATTTTCCACGAATCATATCCTCACCTTTAAGGAATTAATAGAAAAAGTATTTTTGTAAAGATCAGAGATCACAAATCTCATGAGCTATTCTCATTCCTCCCATCTAGAGCCCCATGACCAAATGTGTGTGTGTTGCAAGAAGCTTCCTCCCACCCACTGAGTGTTCCAATGTCCATGGAAAATGACCAAAGAAGTGGCTGAATCACAATCCCTTGGATAATATCCTCTCCTAATTGTTAAATAATAATCATGAATGTAAGCGATCTTCTCTTCAAATATAGAACAAGGTAAAGCTTCATAGAGCCTCTCTTCTCTACTAAATAAATCCTATTTCACAATTCCCTGACCTTTCCAAAGAAAACTACAGGTCTCTGTTCTTAGTTGTAGGTTCTTTGGTTTTTAAACAGGGCCTCTGAGCCAATTAGCATGAATCCAAATATGCATCAGTGGGCAAATAAAATATATGACTAGATGACAGATACAGGTTATTAACCTAGCTTCAGGATGTTTGTGAATTCAGGTTTTCTGTGCCAAATCCTATGTGATAGGGCTCTACTAAGTAGAAGAGAGGCCATTGCACAAGCTGTAACTGTGCTATTTATTTTCTATTTGTTCTTTCAAATCCATGCTCTGCCTTTCTTCACCCTGGCCTGTGTTCTGATAGCTAACCTGTAGGGACTACCCCTGATTTCTGATTAGGCTTTTTCTTTTGTGGATAGACCTAATGATTGTCATACAGAGTGAAGTAAGTCAGAAAGGGATAAACAAATATCATATATTAATGCAGAAAGGTAGAATCTGAAAAAAATGGTATAGATGATCTTATTTGCAAAATGGAAATAGTGACCCAGACATAGAGAACAAATGTGTGGATACCAAGGAGGATAGGGGAGATGGGATGAATTGGGAGATTGGGATTGACAAATATAAACTACTGATATGTATAAAATAGATGATTAGTGAGAACCTACAGTAGAGCACAGAGAACACTACTTAATGCTCGATGATTATGCTGTACCATAGAATCTAACATAACTGCTCCTTCTGCCTACCCTTAGGACCTAGGAATGTTGAGAGCTCTCCACTAAAACTAGCCCCAGGGTTGATCATTGGATTCCTCAGGCTATGCACACATGTTTGTCCATAGCCTACTAACTAAGCTCACTCCTGCCATCCATTTCCTGCCAGGATTATGACTCATACCAGGGTCAGTTGGGTTATAGGAATAATAAAGGAAAAAACAAGTTGTGCTCAGAAAAAAGTAGGAATGGCCTGACTGAAGAGAAACATTAAAGAAAGTGAGATGAAGTTAAATTGCCAGGAGAAGGCCAGATGACAGAGCCCCTACATCCAAAAGATTTAAGAGTTTGCTTGAGAAGAATTTCAGTTCAGTTCAGTTCACTCTCTAAGTCGCATCCAACTCTTTGTAACCTCATGGACTGCAGCACACCAGCCCTCCCTGTCCATCACCAACTCCTGGAGTTTACTGAAACTCATGTCCATTGAGTCAATGATGCCATCCAACCATCTCATCCTCTGTCATCCTTTTCTCCTCCTGCCTTCAATCTTTCCCAGCATTTAAAAACTAGAAGAATTTTAAAACTAGCATTTTTTTTTTTTTTTTGAGGATGATGCGGGCATGCTGAAAACAGCATTAATGATATTTCTTTTGTTGTTCACAGTGACCTGGTAATGAAAAATAGACTTCAGAAAAGCAAAGGGAATTTAAAGGCTCTTAAAATCATATATAGGCAAAGACTACAAAAACTGATATGAGTCAGAGTTATATGTTGATAAAGAAACATGACGAAGAATGGATATATGGTATCTTTCAATTATGAAAAAATGAATAAGGAAAAGGAATGAGGGGTACAGAGATAATCTTATAATTTATCATCTGAAGCAAGAAACTTTTAGATGTTCCATTGATACTTCAGACAAGACAGTAGATGTATTCTGACTATTCACATTAAGCAAGTATATATAGTTACCTTAGCAATGAAAAAAAAAAAAACAACCCTCAAGATAGCAGCCCTGCATTCTTTAGGAATTGACTGTTTTTGGTGGGGATAAGGAAATTGAGCAATGAAACCAATTATGTGAAATTGGGGAAGACAGATAAAGTCATTTTTGGACAGAAGTTGGAAATGGCCAGATAACCTACAAGATCAAACTCATGGTCAGAAATAGATTTTGAATCTTGTCAACATGAAGAATGAATCTGTTCTACCAAAGAGATAATTCCCCTGGCAGAAATCCCTTCTCTCTTAATTATTTATGTCTGTAAACTGTTTCCTGCACTACAGTCTATGATCCTTAAGGGCAGGGCCAGATCTTGATTCATGTTTGTAAATCACCAGGCTTAACACAGTGTTATATATCTAAAGGTACTAATAAACATTTGTTGAGTTATAGGCTTGTTTTACTGAGGCCAGTTTAACAGAATATCTATTGCCATGTCACTTATGCCACTATACTGTTCTTCATTCTTTACCTAAACACATCCTGCTGCTGTTCAATCTGGTTTGCAATTTAGAAGTGAGACAAGTCTAAGAATCAGGGTCTAACCAAGGACAGAGCTCTGGCAAGATTCCTCTGGCAAAGTAAATGGGGACATAAATTAACCACATTGTATGTAAAAGTCTTATATCTTGTCTGGACAATTGATTGGACAAATGTTACTAGCTTCATGGTGGTGCTGGCTAAATAGTATTATACACTTAAAGGATATATTTTTTCTTACTCCCCTCTATTTTTGAGGAGATATTTGTGAGGAGTTGGGAGATGTTATTTTCTTTTCCTTTTAATAATAATAGAACAAATTTCCTATGTGCTTATGGTATTTTGATGTTCCAGATCAATATTTGATTTCTAGCAAGGAAAGTATACTCTAGCTGTCTACTTATTCTTATGTTTTTAGCAATTGGTTTTAAAGCTGCTATGTCTTTATTTGTCATAAAATCAACTTCTGTGCTTTGCATTGGATAATTATATAGTCCATGTTGATAGAGGCTTTCACTCATCAATTGGCGAAAATTTAACAAGTGTGTGAAACAGTGTTAGGTGAAAAGCATGAGATATGGATTTTTAGGGTCAGGAAATACAAAATAAATTAATAAAACATTGTCTCTGACCTTATCATGTTTTACATTTTTATAGTGACTTACTTATGTGATTCTAATGTCGCAATATTATTTGACAAAAATAAAAATTTCTTAAGTGCTACAGAATCTCTGCTTCAGTCCTGTCTTCATCTCTTCCTTATATTTGACACGTATTTTCAGAGCATGTCAATATTGAATATTCATTAATTTTGAAAGTCCTGGGTTTTTGCCAGTTTAGATTTAGTTGATGTCCCATTACACTGTTGAGCAGATTTCATGGTTCTCTAATCAAATTAGCGCACTTCTAAACACAAACAGCTTTATAAGACATTTGCCCAAAGCAATTGTAACTTAGTTCCCATCTTACTTTTTAAATAACAAATTGAACAGCAGGTTATTAAGTTCAGTACATCACCTGCTGTGAAAGAGACCAATGCACTGGAGTTGCAACCAATCTTCCTACAGTAAACATTATATTCACATAGTATAACACACACTGTAGATCAAAGAGTTGTTACACCACTAATATTCAAAGTCCCCTGGATTTCAATTACACTTTATTTATTGCCTTAGTTACTCCACTATTTGCAATGCATAGTAATCTACACATTCACTGCTTCTACCTTAATGGTTGTGAAGTATCTTCTGTGATGCCTTTTGTCATTTCATATTAGGTTTACTATGCAAAACACAGCAAAACTTGACAGGCCCCATAAAAACCCATCCTAAATGAACCATTATATTGTATGCTGTCGACATAGACTAAGAAAATACAGTCCCACTCCACAAAGCTTGCAGAAGCAGCAGAAAGTAGTGAGTAATGTAATTTCCAAAAAAGAGCCTGCAACTACATTATTTCGCACTTGACAAGATACATTCTCAATCAAGATATGGGGTGAGGATAACTCGAAAAATGGCAGCAATTAATTAAAATTCAATTCAGGTCACAAAGTAGTTTTTGAGCTCTTGTGGGGGATGAATTTTTTAACAAGACTTGGATCCCGCTGTCTATAAGTCACCCAAGGCAGAGGGAAAACAAGAGGTACACAGTGACTGTAAATAAGACCAACTGTAATACATGATGTCACAGAAGCATAACCAGGAAACTATGGCAGAACCGAGTAGAAGGAGTTAATTGCAGCCTCCTGGGCTCTTGGCGAGTGATGAGGTCATGATTCCAGGACCTGCCAGTCTCTTTAAGTGTTCCAAAACACAGTGCTATGAACCTACTGTGTTGGAATCATGGGGAGAAGCAAGGCTGGGACCTTTGGTACCTGCAAGGCCCCACAAGGACAGAAGTGATTTCCTGCTACTTTGAATATCCAAATCATCACAAGAGTTAATAAAGAAACAGATCCTTCTGCCTTGTCCAAGAGCTGCACTACCATCCCAAGGCAGAGTCTGTGTATTTAACAAGTCTGCTGGGTGGATCAGATGCATAACCAGGCACTGAAGACACAAGTGTGCTGCTATGACTTGCCAGATGAGCAACAACCCATGAGCCACCCATGCCACCCATGAGCAACTTTATTGTATGTTCTCTGTCCCTTTCAATCCTTGGCCCAATAAAAATCATCCATTTATCTCTTACCCCTCAGCAACCCCTTTTTGTGGCCAAGCTAACAAAAGGTCATTAAAGTACAAGAGGTACATACTTCAGCTCTCTCACAAAAAGGCCCCATCTTCTCCAGACAATTCAGCATCTTCAACCAAAAGAGGGGCATATACACTGCTGCTTTGGAAGTAGTAGGTCATTTGCATTAATATTAATAACAGTTAAAGCAAACATTTCTGAATTTGAATTAATTTAATTTTTCATCAAAACTTACTGACTGAAATCATCATGAACAAATATACGCAAAAATGTATGTCATATAAATGATACATCGGAGAAGGCAATGGCACCCCACTCCAGTACTCTTGCCTGGAAAATCCCATGGACGGGGGAGCCTGGTGGGCTGCAGTCCATGGGGTCGCTAGGAGTCGGACATGACTGAGCAACTTCACTTTTCACTTTCATACATTGGAGAAGGAAATGGCAACCCACTCCAGTGTTCTTGCCTGGACAATCCCAGGGATGGGGGAGCCTGGTGGGCTGCCGTCTATGGGGTCGCACAGAGTCGGACATGACTGAAGCGACTTAGCAGCAGCATAAATGATACATAACATACTACAGAGTGGACTTGAAGACAATGGGCCTATGCAATATATTTTCCCTGGAAAGCAAAATTGAACCCCCAAAATGTAATCTATAAAAATTTTAGTTTCTTGTAGATAATGACAGAATTATTATCATATCTAAGAAATGAATCTTACGGTAAGATTAAGTAGAAAGCTCTGTTCAGCAATATAGTCTGATGGGTGGTGACTCTTTAAAGTCTATCTGGACTTCACTGACTTCAGGACTACAGTTTTTGCCATAGCTTTAACCTATATTCAGACTTCAAAGTATATCCTTTGACCATCTTGCACTCGTGTACTAACATGTGATTTGGCTTTCAATGGGCAAAGTTAAACAGAAATTCTTTAATATTATCTTTTATTCTGTCTATTATTTTATTTCAGAGAAGATATTAAAATATTTGTTGCTACAGAATATCTGGAAATACTTATTAAAATAAAAATAAACAAGCTTTTCAAATAAATGGAAGAGAGTAAATAGTCCCGAAATTTTTGTTGGAAAATGAAAAAGTTTTAAGATTCCAAAGGTGCCATAGTGCTAGGTTATTTATTGTTCCAAATCACCTAGAATCTTGATTGCTAAAAGCAAAGCCAGAAAATAAAGACAAGACTTCAGGATCCACATATGGAGAGTTGAAACTAATCACCTGAAGAGAGTTGGGACTTTCAAAGGGTTTCAACTTCAGTGCAGAGATGCACCAGGGAAAGTTCACCATCCAGAAAGGAAATATGAGAAGAAGCTTTTCTGACTTAGACAGGACTCTGGTGGGGAAAATGAAATAAAATAGTCTCCTTTAAAAATGTATGACGTGGGCCTACCTTCACACTGATGGAATTGGATTCGTATCATGCAGACCATGATCTCTGACAAGAAAAGAAGTGCAGGGAAAATCATCACCACTGACATAGTAAATAGAAACAAAAATAACAACAAGCCCTAGAGAGATGTATATTTTTTAATATTTTAGGATTTTTCCAAGTAGTGACACTCAACAAATTAATCATAATGAAAACATCATGAAGACATCAACATAAATGAAAATATGATAAATGGAAATTTGTGGGGCAGGCCTAAAGTAGTTTTTAAAAATAAACACAAAGTTTAAAGCTTCTCTTTATAAAGAAGAAAGACCAAAAAGAAATTAATTAAATATCTGTCTTGAGTACTCTTTTAAGTGACACCCCAAGTTCATCCTCGTGTATAAATATCAATTTCCATTTGTGATCCCAAACATCTCATTCTCCTTAAACTTAGCTTATACCCAAACTATTTCCTGCAATTTGAGATGGTCATTAATGGACTTGGTCACATCCCTTCTCTGGACTTCGCAGCCCTATCTTCACCCAGTTGTACAATCTTAGCCTTTATAAAATCAAATACATTAACCACATGTTCAATCCATCTATCCTTTCCTTCTAAGAAATTTGCACCTGTCCCAATCTATTTTAGGTCTTAATAATCTGGTAACATCCCTGATAGCACTGCAAAAAAAAAATCATAAAACAAAAAAAATACCACTTTTGGGGACTGTGAAGAGTTGAAGAAATGCATACCTGAATTTATATGTGTTCACTTGTCTGAAAGGAACGGAGTCCTGAGGGTTTGCGTTCAGACATTTTCTCTGTGGTGATGAAAAAGAGCATCTTTCTTAGTCTTTAAGAAAAATTAGAAGGCACTGCTTGAGGAAATCCTTGTACATATACCTTAGACTAAATTCAGTGCTGGAAGGGTAACCTCCTTACATTCTCATCAACCACGTCATCTTTGTGCTAGAAGTGCACAAACACTTTCACTGTGCGGCGTGGGTGGAGGATCAGATGATGAGATTTCTTTTTCCTTCTTCAAAGAAAATCCCCAGAGGAAATAAAGATATCAATCAGTCAGCACAAAAGCTCCAGTAGATACTCCATTTGGTCTTTTAATATGAGAACTCATCCTGCCTTCTTTAACTGAACTGGAATAAAACTGATACAGTAAGCAGTTCCTGGAAACTCTAAGCAACCCTCTCTGAGATGAGTTTGTCTCAGTAAATAGAATCATCATGTCTGGCTCAAGTTAAATGCTACAGTCTTTCACACAGAAAAATCTAGATAAACTTATGCTAAGACAATTTGTTGTGTTGTGCAGGCATGTATATTAATACACCTGTTGCACAGGCATGTTCCCTTGAGAGAATACATTAGAGGTAAATAATAGAAAAGTCTCATTCTACCAATTCAAAAAATATGTATCTTCTAGACTTAATAGTGGTTTACAGGTATAGACCAGTTCAGAATCAGGCAGCACCCCTCAGTATTCTGTGTAGATTAATTTTACATACTTCTCAAAGCAATTCTATGGATTAGGTTATTTTTCCTCATTTTACAGGTGAGAAAACCGAGGCACAGAGTGGTTAAGTAATTTAACAAAGCTAAGTGGAAAATGAAAGTGTTAAGATTTGAATCCAGATAGCTGGGACAGTTTGAAGGCAAAAGGAGAAGAAGGCAACAGAAGAGATGATTGGACAGTATCACGGATGCAATGGACATTAACTTGGGAAAAGTCCACGAGATGGTGGGGGACAAGGAGGCCTCGTGGGCTTCAGTCCATGGGGTCACAAAGAGTAGAACATGACTTGGTAACTGAACAACAACAAGCTGGGCTTAGAGCCCATGTTTTGAAGCTTATTACTTCTACCTCGATTTTGAGTTTCTGTGAGATACCCAACAGTCAATAACAAAATGTAGACATTGATGTGCTATCTAAGATATGCAAAGGTGTCTGATTGCATTCAATATTATTATTGTCCATCTTGCCAACTACCTCTTCTGTTATTAGATTCTCATCCTAAGTACATATTGTGCAGTGCTAGAGCTGCGAGCAGCCAAGAGGAGATGCCCTACGTCCAAGATCAGTAATGCTGGCCATGAGGAGATATCCCACAACCAAGGTAAGGAGCAGTGGCTATACTTTGCTGAAATTTGTACTTGCACCTGAAATTTGCAGCCGTGAAGAGATTCCCCACGTCCAAGGTAAGAGAAACCCAAGTAAGACACTAGGCACTGAGAGAGGACATCAGAGGGCAGACAGACTGAAACAACAATCACAGAAAACTAACCAATCTAATCACATGGACCCAGCCTTGTCTAACTCAATGAAACTAAGCCATGTCGTGTAGGGCCACCCAAGATGGACAGGTCATAGTGGAGAGTTCTGACAAAATGTGGTCCACTGAAGAAGGGAATGGCAAACCACTTCAGTATTCTTGCCTTGAGAACCCCATGAACAGCATGAAAACACAAAAAGATAGGACACTGAAAGATGAACTCCCCAGGTCAGTAAATTCCCAATATGCTACTGGAGATCTATGGAGAAATAACTCCAGAAAGAATGAAGGGATGAGGCCAAATCAAAAACAACACCCAGTTGTGGATGTGACCGGTGATAGAAGCAAGGTCTGATGCTGTAAAGAGCAATATTGCATAGGAACCTGGAATGTTGGGTCCATGAATCAAGGTAAATTGGAAGTGGTCAAACAGAAGATGGCAAGAGTGAACGTCCATATTTTAGGAATCAGTGAACTAAAATGGACTGGAATGGGTGAATTTAACTCTGATGACCATTATATCTACTACTGTGGGCAGGAACCCCTTAGAAGAAATGGAGTAGCCATCATGGTCAACAAAAGAGCCTGAAATGCAGTACTTGGAAACAATCTCAACAATGACAGAATGATCTCTGTTTGTTTTCAAGGCAAACGATTCAATATCACGGTAGTCCAAGTCTATGCCACAACCAGTAACACTGAAGAAGCTGAAGCTGAACGGTTCTATGAAGACCTACAAGACCTTTTAGAACTAACACCCCAAAAAGATGTCCTTTTCATTATAAGGGTCTGGAATGCAAAAGTAGGAAGTCAAGAAACACCTGGAGTAACAGGCAAATTTGGCCTTGGAGTACAGAATGAAACAGGGCAAAAGCTAAGAGTTTTGATAAGAGAACACACTGGTCATAGCAAACACCCTCCTCAACAACACAAAAGAAGATGCTATACATGGACATCATCAGATAGCCAACAACAAAATCAGATTGATTATATCCTTTGCAGGCAAAATGGAGAAGCTCTATACAGTCAGCAAAAACAAGACTGGGAGCTGACTGTGGCTCATACCATTAATTCCCTTATTGCCAAATTCAGACTTAAATTGAAGACGGTAGGGAAAACCACTAGACCATTCAGGTATGACCTAAATCAAATCCCTTCTGATTATACAGTGAAAGTGAGAAATAGATTTAAGGGACTAGATTTGATAGACAGAGTGCCTTGTGAACTATTGATGGTGGTTCATGACATTGTAGAGGAGACAGGGATCAAGACCATCCCTAAGAAAAAGAAATACAAAAAGGCAAAATGGCTGTCTGAGGAGGCCTTACAAATAGCTGTGAAAAGAAGAGAAGCAAAAAGCAAAGGAGAAAAGGAAAGATATACCCATTTGAATGCAGAGTTCCAAAGAACAGCAAGGAGAGATAAGAAAGCTTTCCTCAGTGATCAGTGCAAAGAAATAAAGGAAAAAGATAGAATGGGAAAGACTAGAGTTCTCTTCAAGAAAATTAGAGATACCAAGCAAACATTTCATGCAAAGATGGGCTCAATAAAGGACAGAAATGGTATGGACCTAACATAAGCAGAAGATGTTAAGAAGAGGTGGCAAGAATACACAGAAGAACTGTACAAAAAAGATCTTCACGAACCAAATAATCACAATGGTGTGATCACTCACCTAGAGCCAGACATCCTGGAATGCAAAGTCAAGTGGGCCTTAGGAAGCATCAATACAAACAAAGCTAGTGGAGGTTTTAGAATTCCAGTTGAGCTATTTCAAATCCTAAAAGATGATGCTGTGAAAGTGCTTCACTTAATATGCCAACAAATTTGGAAAACTCAGCATGGTCACAGGACTGGAAGAGGTCAGTTTTCATTCCAATCCCAAAAAAGGCAATGCCAAAGAATGCTCAAACTACCGCACAATTGCACTCATCTCACATACTAGTAAAGTAATGCTCAAAATTCCCCAAGCCATGCTCCAGCAATACGTCAGCCGTGAACTTCCAGTTGTTCAAGCTGGTTTTAGAAAAGTCAGAGGAACCAGAGATCAAATTGCCAATATCTGCTGGATCATCGAAAAAGCAAGAGAGTTCTAGAATAATATATATTTCTGCTTTATTGACTATGCCAAAGCTTTTGACTGTGTGGATCACCATAAACTGTGAATAATTCATAAAGAGTTGGGAATACCAAACCACCTGAGCTGCCTCTTGAGAAACCTGTATGTGGGTCAAGAAACAACAGTTAGAACTGGACATGGAACAACAGACTGGTTCCAAATAGGAAAAGGAATACGTCAAGGCTGTATATTGAAACCCTGCTTATTTAACTTATATGCAGAATACACCATGAGAAACGTTGGACTGGATGAAGCACAAGCTGGAATCAAGATTGCCTGGAGAAATATCAATAACCTCAAATATGCAGATGACACCACCCTTATGGCAGATAGAAGAACAAAAGAGCCTCTTGATGAAAGTGAAAGAGGAGAGTGAAAAAATTGGCTTAAAGCTCAACATTCAGAAAAGACTAAGATCATGGCATCCAGTCCCACCACTTCATGGCAAATAGATAGGGAAACAGTGGAAACTGTGAGAGACTATTTTTTTGGGATCCAAAATCACTGCAGATGGTGCCTGCAGCTATGAAATTAAAAGACACTTACTTGTTGGAAGGAAAGTTATGACCAACCTAGATAGCATATTAAAAAGCAGAGACATTACTTTGCCGACAAAGGTCCGTCTAGTCAAGGCTATGGTTTTTCTAGTAGTCATGTATGGATGTGAAAGTTGGACTATAAAGAAAGCTGAGCACCAAAGAATTGATGCTTTTGAACTGTGGTGTTGGAGAAGACTCTTGAGAGTGCCTTGGACAGCAAGGAGATCCAACCAGTCCATCCTAAAGGAGATCAGTCCTGGGTGTTCATTCGAAGGACTGATGTTGAAGCTGAAACCTCAATACTTTGGCCACCTGATCGAAGAGCTGACTCATTTGAAAAGACCCTGATGCTGGAAAGATTGAAGGCAGGAGGAAAAGGGGACGACAGAGGATGAGATGGTTGGATGGCATCACTGACTCAATGGACATGAGTTTGGGTAAACTCCGGGAGTTGGCGATGGACAGGGAGGCCTGGCATGCTGTGGTCCATGGGGTCACAGAGTTGGACACAACTGAGCGACTGAACTGAACTCAAGCACATAATACCTGTCTTTACCGCGGACCTCTTTGTATTCAAAATATAAGTGTTAGGATTTAAGAGGCATCATTTTGTAAACCATAATATGTTCTTCTAACTCTTGAGTAATATATGAACAAAAGCCCTGAGTCTTGGAATAAGACTGTAAATACAAACTCAGCTATGCCTATTTGGGGGTATAGCAGCCTTTTTAAGCATTAATTTCCCCTTTTGCAGAATTCTGATATTAATAGTACTGACTCCATGGGGTTGTGTTGAATAAGTCAGTTCAGTTCAGTTCAGTTGCTCAGTCGTGGCCGACTTTGGTGACCCCATGGACTGCAGCATGCCAGGCCTTCCTGTCCATTGCCATCTCTCAGAGCTTGCTCAGACTCTTGTCTGTTGAGTCAGTAATGCCATCTAATCATCTTATCACTCACATACTCCCATGTGATGAGTAAATTTTATAATCTATAGAAAGACGCTCAATAAATTTTATGTAACTCATTAAGTATTCAACACTTTAACAAATTAATGGTTCAGGAATAAATTGCTGAGTAATTTGAAAAAATACATGATGATGAAGATTTCAGAAAATAATTCACATTAAGGTGATTTACTGTTTAAATTTCTTTTACGTTATTCAACCTAAACTCTCATACTTAACTAGAATGCATTTATTTTAGAAACTACTGTGCCTTTCTCATTTGTTAAGTTCCAGACATCATAGTTTAGCATTTTATGCTTCTTAATATATTCTACAAAGCCCAAAAGAAATTGGTGAAAGTTCAGAGAAGCCAAATACAGTAAAAGAAAGAGATTCTTAACATACTAAGGAAAGTGGGGTTATTGAATCAGCATCACCCTGACTGTGCCCTATTATTATGATGAAGCTTCAGTGAAAACATAAAGCAACACTCTAAGGAAATTACACATGGTCTGAGAGGGGACTAGAATAAGGAAGTAACATCAATACGCAGAGGACCTGGGTTTACACAATGAGTAAACAAATAGATTCTCTAATGAGTTTTAGCCAAACTGATCCAATGTAATTTTTGCTGTTTGATAAATACACATTGGGTTAGGGTGAATCTGTAACATGAGAAAAGTATAGGCATTTGGTTGCATTTTGAAAGAGATTTCAATTAAAGATATGGCTTAGAGGTACTCTGACTAATACATATTTTACTTAAATATCAAACAGCCAAATGAAGAGTGAAGACAAAAATCACCATTACAGAATGAATTTTGAATAGATCTAAATTTGTATTTAAAATACAATTTGTAAACAAAAGTTAATTTTGAATGTGATAGTTCTGGTACCAAGCAAGCTTACATTGCTCTCCACACAACTGGCTAATAAATCAAGAGTCAAGTGTTGGGGCAAGGAACAGTGACTTTATTTGGAAAGCCAATGAACCAAGAAGATGATGGAAGATAGTGTCCCAAGGAACCATCTTACCTGAGTTAGAATTCAGGCTTCCTTTATATGCACACTAAAAGAGGAGGGGAAATGACTAATTGCTGTGAACTTCTCGGTGCAGCAGTCCCTTGTTCCTGTAGCTGTCCACATAGTTCTGGTCATAATGGTCCTATTAATCTCCAACAAGATAATTGCTATATTTCTGTTCTGCAACTTTTTATCTCTACATGAATGGAGAAGTGGGATACCTTTAAAAGTCAGAGCCTTGGGAATGGCTCTCATATATATTTCAGGCTATATGCACCATTCTTTTATAAATACAAAGGTACAGAGCCAGGATGCCTGAGCACAAGCAGCAGAGCTCAAGGGATAGAGCTAAAGGAATAGATTCAATATGGACTCAGCTTTGCTCTGTCTTAGTTCAGGGACAAAAATGCCTCAGCACTCCCATTGTTAGACTGTTCCTACAATATGTAATGAGGCTTTGGGGTGCTGATGGGTGCTTACTTTCACCAAAAGGCTTTAGAAGAGTCAGATTTGGAGATGTCTGTTATTCTCTAATACTTTTATGTTTTAAATATCCAGACTGCATTTGTGCTTAATTAAGTCAATCATTATTGATTTATCCTGAGGATTATTATACTTACCATTGCAGTTTTTCTTCCTTATAAGATATTTTTGAGGGGTCAAGTTTACATCCTCTTTTTATGATTTGAATATCCATTTAGGATTTTTTTTCCCAGGCTTTGGTGGCCTTATCTGAGGTCTTAATGGAATTAAATAATGAAAGAAGAATAAAACATCAGCTCTATCCTTTTTAAAAATGTGTCTCTCTTTTGTTTCTCATTCATGCTACAAACTTTCACAGAGATTTACTTAGAAAAGATCCATTAAGGGATGAGTAAGTGATTCAACAAGGAACCATAGTCAGTCTGCCCTTCCAATTTGTTTCATTGTGTGATTCTGAAGAATTGCCTTACTCTCCGTTAGTTTATATTTTCTCATTTGTACAATTGAATGTACATTTTTTCTTTCCTAATCTGTGGAAATGCTGAAGAGTCAATATTTCTTGGAGAGATCTTGGCACTCAATATATACTACACAATAATACACAATCTTGGGAAGCATTTTAGCTGTTGTGGAGATTAGTACCATTATTGATTCTGAATTGATGAGCCATTTAGACTAAAATCCAGAAACCAGCCAATTCTCAGTATCACAGATGCACATACGTAGCTTTCATAACTTTGTAGAATAAGCAAAAGAAAGAAAAAAACCAGAAATAATGAAAAATTATCATTTACACTTTTTTTCTGAACTGTTTTTCTTAAACCAACTTTCTGATATCATATCCAATTTAAATGGATTATACAAATAACATGGGATTTTTATCTAAAGCAATTATTCTACAATTGATTTGGATTTTTTTTTTTTTGCATTAATGACTATTCTATATTAAAGACACAGTCTCTTACAATTTAAGTTTAAAGTTAAGAACCTGTAAACACAGTTTAAATTCCTTAGATCACCAGAATAGAGATGTCCTGGAATTGCTGCTATAGCATACAAAGTGCTCGCTGTGGGAGATGCCTGATGACAATCCAAAGATAAGGACCAACCCACATAGACATGAGCTTGGTTAGGTTGACAAATTTTAAACTAAATATTGAATTGGATATCAGAAGCATGATCTCTTGAGCTCAGCCCAGACCCCATTCTTGCCTATGTCCTTGTCTCAAATCTAATTCATATGTTTATTTACTGGCCTGACTCTTGCACATATTAGAATTTGCTTATAATTTAACACAACTGCCAAAGTGACAAACTTAATAAAGTAGGAAATTAGGCATGCTGCTAAAATGACGTGAGTAATTTGAAACTATATATTTTCAAGCATATCCGTTAAGTAGGTGACAATTATGTTCACCAATTACTGAATCTGAAAGAACTTGTGTATGAGAAAATAACATGATTGTGTGTTGTTCTTGCCAAATATCTATACTCACTCAAGTATGTGAAAGCATCAATGATTTTTTTAGCCAACAAGATGATTGTAAAAGCAAAAGGTGAATCTGAGTGCCCCCGGTAACTGTCAGTGGCAGATGCAAGGAGCCTGCTTTTCAGTGATATCTGTTAAAAGAAATAGAGCTGACACTATGTAATTTGATTCAAAGAGTTTTAATTACAAGATATAAAATGTTCTGTAAATGAGCCATTATGCATTTTCCATTTTGCTATTTCAGTGAACAAAAGTCCAAAACCAGGCAAAATTTTAGTTAAGGCACAAGTTACATGCACTGGGAAACAGCATTCTCTAAATATCACACACTGGTTTGGGTACCCCAAATCGTAAATCCTTTTAGTTTTATGGAATTTCTACGTGATCTCAGGTAAGCTTTCTCTCAGCACATGAGTCTTTGCAGCTTATAAAATGAAGACTAATACCTGCTGTAGAGTAATCCCATTGATTATGTAGATTTAGAACACTGATGTATAAAGTACATTGGGTTATTTTTTGAAAGCAAATGAAGGGCAGAAACAAACACATGTTTTTTTTGTTATTGCTATAAATTCTGTGATTATCTTGTTGACACTTTCCTCGATGAAGGATTTACTCAAAAGATTGCCATTTGAAAAAATCTTATCCATGCCAGTATTTGATTTGTTTGTTAAACTATCCACCCACAGAGCACTTCATTTTTTTCTGTAATTTGTAGATTCTTTGAGTTCCAATGAATTACTGAAGAGGAAAAATTGTCTTTTTTCATGCTTGGAAATATCTTATAAATCCTATTCCATGTTCCTCCCTTCAAAAGAAAAAAAGGAAAGAAGGAAGGAAGAAAAAAGGATGAGGGAAGAGGGAAGGAGGGAGGGAGAAAAGAAGAAAGAAAAGAAGAGAGAAAGAAAGAAAAAGCCTCCCAAAATAAATGAAGGCATATTCTAAATGAGGTGACTTTGTCAATAAACACTCCTCAAAATATTTTTTTTTTCATTTTCACTTCCTACATGAAATTGCACAGGATATGACTTAATGCATTCTGATTTTAAATGACTGGAAGTGAAAGATAGTGTTTGTCATAGAAAAAGTAAACAAAAGCCTTAAAGCCTAATTTATCCAAAAAAATAACCTGGGTGCGGAGGAAAGTGGCTACTTTCAGACTTTGGAATGTGGTGTCCATAAAGCCCTCCTCTATACCAGACACCTTATAACAGCTCACCCCAAAGATTAATATTAAGTAGTTGCAACAGTGAAGGCTTTGAAGCTTTTATATTTTTGAAGTAAATGACCTTGCTTTTTGCCTTTTTCCCCTTTTTATTGGTTTATCACAATGAAAGATAATTAACACCACAAGTCATTAAAAACCCTGCAGAAGCATATACAGAATTAGCCTTAAAAACTTCAAGGCATATAACACATTATAAAATAACTAACATAGTGGTCTACTATAACCCACATTCACAAATATCTATTACTAACAAGAAATAAAAACTGAATTGATTTTGCTGCTGGAGACTCCTGAGTATTTTATGCACCCCTGGATGTGTACATGTGAATAAACTGTTAAGAGGAAATGAGGAAGGGCAAATAATTTAGTAGTGAGAGAAAACAATAATCAGTTCAGCAAGTGGATCAAGCTGAGTATAAATTTAAGTCACTCAGGTCTTCCCTTTTTATCCTCCCTTTTTTCCTTTTAATTCATATTCATGGGTTAAGAAGAGCCCTCAAAAAATCATCTCATCAAAGCCACAATAAAATAATATAATCAAGTTTCAAGAGTTAATATCCAGTAATGAAATATGGCAGGAAGTATATTCACTGTTTCACTATCTTGACTCATGAAATGACTTTCCACTTGTCAGCTCTGAGAACTCTCACTGACACTGGATCTAAGGACACACCTCACCTTCTCCGTTTCATGTCATAGTTTCTCTTATCTGTTTTATGGGTTGAATAGTATCATCTCCCCCAAATTCGTGTAAGATGTCTGTTAAAACAGAATCAGTTGTATTAAGCATTTTCTTTCAAAGGAGCCCTTAGAAATTATATCATGTAATGCCTACAATTAAAGGACATGGGCCACCTTTGAACAGGCTACCTGAGGAAGATGCTTCTGCAAGGAAAAATCCATTAATCTAGTGAAAAACACTACATTTTTAGCACTTTAGCAATAGATACTTTTCTCCTTAGTATATATTGTTAATCACTAATGAGGTGAATAAGTGTCTAGATCTTCTGGGTAGGAAAAGATCAAAATCCTAATTCTCATCCCCAGATACTTAATACGTTGATGATAGCTCAATATCCTTAAACTCAGAGAGTTCTAACCTTGGAACTTGAGGATAGGACACCATGGCTACAAATATAGAGATACATGGGCATAGATTCAGAGGAGCCAAATCTCCATGAAACTGGGAGAACAATTCCTCAACAGGAACATATGGCAACAGCAAGCAATGGGAATGGAATAAATAACCCCAAGTTCTCTTGGAAGCAAGACTATCCTATCCTTCTGGGATTAAATAAATGCCATAGTTCTTGCATAATTTACAACAGTGAAAGAAAGGTCAATGAATAAAAGACAATGGATTTCTTGTAACTAGGATTTATAGATTCTTAAGGAAATAACCAACAACATAAAAGAAGGGACCTTATTTGAATCCCATCCTTCTCGACTCTAATTTCTTTGGTTAGTGCTATCCACATCCTAGTCACTCAAACTCAAAATCATGGAATCATTTGTCAAATGTTTTTTTTCATAACTCTTTCCTCTCACTGTATGTATGCACATACCCATACACATAAGAATCAACTTTCTAATTCTTATTTCACAGTTTCAAATCTGTTTGTTCTTTTATACTCCTATAGAATGACAGAATCCAAACCGTATCAACTAGGGGGACTACCATCAGTTCAGTTCAGTCACTCAGTCATGTCCGACTCTTTGTGACCCCACGGACGGCAGCAGGCCAGGCTTCCCTGTCCATCACCAACTCCCGGAGATTGCTCAAACTCATGTCCCTTGAGTTAATGATGCCATCCAACCATCTCATCCTCTGTCGTCCCCTTCTCCTCCGGCCCTCAATTTTTTCCCAGCATCAGGGTCTTTTCCAAGAAGTCAGTTCTTCATATCAGGTGGCCAAAGTATTGGAGTTCCAGCTTCAGCATCAGTCCTTCCAGTGAATATTCAGCACTGATTTCCTTTAGGATTGACTGGTGTGATCTCCTTGCAGGCCAAAGGACTCTCAAGAGTTTTCAACACCACAGTTCAAAAGCATCAATTCTTAGGTGCTCAGCTTTCTTTATAGTCCAACTTTCACATCCATACATGACTACTGGAAAAACCATAGCTGTCACTAGACAGACATTTGTTGGCAAAGTAATGTCTCTGCTTTAAAATATGCTGTCTAGGTTGGTCATAGCTTTTCTTCCAAGGAGCAGGCGTCTTTTAATTTCATGGCTGCAATCACCATCTGCACTGATTTTGGAGCCCAAGTAATTAAAGAGTGTCACTGTCTCCATTGTTTCCCCATCTATTTGCCATGAAGTGATTGGACTGGATGCCAAGATTTAGTTTTCTGAATGTTGAATTTCTGAATCTGAAAAAGCCAACTTTTTCACTTTTCTCTTTTACTTTCATCAAGATGCTCTTTAGTTCTTCTTCACTGTCTGTCATAAGGGTGATGTCATCTGTGTATCTGAGGTTATTGATATTTCCCCTGGCAATCTTGATTTCAGCTTGTGATTCATCCAGCCCAGCATTTCCCATGATGTACTCTGCATATAAGTTAAATAAGCCAGGTAACCATATACACCCTTGACATACTCCTTTCCCAATATGGAACCAGTCTGTTGTTCCATGTCCAGTTTTAACTGCTGCTTCTTGACCTGCATACAGATTTCTCAGGAAGCAGGTAAGGTGGTTGTCTATTCCCATCTCTTTAAGAATTTTCCACAGTTTGTTGTGATCCACACAGTCAAAGACTTTGGCACATTCAGTAAAGCAGAAGCAGGTGTTTTTCTGGAATTCTCTTGCTTTTTTGATGATCCAACGGATGTTGGCAATTTTTTCTCTGGTTCTTCCGCCTTTTTAAAATCCAGCTTGAACATTTGGAAGTTCACAGTTCACATACTGTTGAAGCCTGGCTTGGAGAATTTTGAGCATTACTTTGTTATCATGTGACATGAGTGCAATTGTACAGTAGTTTGAACATTCTTTGGCATTGCCTTTCTTTGGGATTGGAATGAAAACTGACCTTTTCCAGCCCTGTGGCCACTGCTGAGTTTTCCAGATTTGCTACCATATTGAATTCAGCACTTTAACAGCATCATCTTTTAGGATTTGAAATAACTAAACTGGAATTCCATCACCTCCATAAGCTTTGTTCATAGTGATGCTTTCTAAGGCCCACTGGACTTGACATTCCATTTATGTGGACTACCATAAATAATATCAAATAGCAGTTTCTATCTTTATAATAGGTCTTTCACATAATTTATTTCTCATTCCAATGTGTCATCTGTAAAACATTATTTTAATTGTATATTATTAAATTAAAGTTAATACCTAATCCCAGAATAAGAGTCAAAATGGTGGCTGTAATAAAATTCCAGTTCTATTACTTATTAACCAAATGATTTTGGATAAACTTTTAAACTTTTAATAGCCTTAGTTTACTCAGCAATTTTAATATCTTTTAAATCTCTACTAAGGGCCAGGCTTTGCTCCAAATGTGGACAATAAAGCAGTGAATGATATAAACAAACTTCTTTTCAGGGGTGTCTACATTATGACGTGAAAAAGTTTCATCTGAAATTTCACCTCTAAATGTCAGAATAAGTAGATGAGCTTCAGATGGCAGTTGTAAATATTTTATGTTAAAACATGGACAAAGCATCCAGCATAGTGTCTAACACCAAGGAGCTGATTAATAAAAGCCTAATTGAGAGGATAATCTCAATGAAAAGAAAGAAATGGTAAGACTTGTACCTTATAGAGGAAATGCCTTCTTGTTCCTCTGGGAAGAACTCTAAATCATAAGTAACCATAAAAATATTAAATTGAAAAGCTAACCCTGATGCAGAGCTCTGAGCCCAAAGACACAAAAAACAATGCTCAGAATACTCTCTGACTAGAAATCCGATCTCATTTTTAAACTCAGAATTCCATTCATTTACTCCCATGTCACTGTCTTTCTTGTTTTCTCCTCTTCTAGTTTTCTTCCCAAAATGTTATTATGAGAAATAACTGTAAAATATTAATATTTAAATAAATATTATGCATTTCTATCTCCATTGAGCATAGAAAATAACTTATTGCAATTTCATTGAATTTTAGAAAAAGAAAATGTTACGTCTACTTGCTACTCTAGGTCACTGTATGCTAAAGTTAACTTTTGCATCACTCTCCTGACTTCAGGATTTCTCTCATACTTTTTTTATCTGTCACCTCTGTGAGTATTTAATAAGTATCTAAGTATAGGCTCCTCATTAGTTGCAAGATCCCAAAATTGAACACAATGTCTCAATCCCCTGCAGAGACCAACAAGGTAATTAATTACCTCTCAATTCCTATATTCAATTTCTAAAATTAAAGTACCAAGTTATCTGAACTTCCCTGGTGGTCTAATGTTTAAGACTTCTCCTTCCAATTCAGGAGGTGTGGGTCTGATCCTTGGTCAGGGAGCTAAGACTGCACATGCCTCAAGGCCAAAAAAACCACATGTAAAAAGAAGAAGCAACACTGTAACAAATTTAATAAAGACTCTAAAAATAATAAATAAAATGCAAAAAACCACCAAGTTATTTATGATTAACATAATCTATAATACACACCTAACAAATTTTAGTACATTCTTAATTTTTATATGTTGATTACATAATATCGTAAATTTAAAAACCTTTACAGAACATGCTTTGTGATGCTTAGGTGGAGACAACATGTGGCAATATTTCATCATTCATTATCATTAATGTGAGGGAATCTCCTTCCTCCCTAGGTCATGTTACCACATAAGCTTGCATATGTAGGCTTATTCTTTTTGTTATTTTTAGAATATTTCCAGCTTTATAGTGTTAGACTGATTTTCTCATAGTGACCATCATCCCTTCTGCTTTGTTTAAGAGTATATTAATTATTTTCAGATAGGTTATTAATGCTGAAATCTAATAGTTCCAGAATAGAAACCAGATAAATGTTTCGTTCTAAATGCAATCATCCAATCTAATGAATATACTTATTACCAACATAGTGTAGTCAATGAGTTTACATTTAAATTTTTAGCTGAAGAATTCTTAATGCTACATTTAACCTACATGCCCAATATATAAAGCATGAAACAAAGAATAACTGTTCTGTTTAACAGACTGTCCTGGCAGCTCAACACTTTTGACTCTTAAGATGATGACAAGAAATTGTCAAAGGATCTTCAGAACATAATTTCAAAATTAGAACACTTGATACTGCCCTAAATTCTGACAGGATTATGCTGCACTGAAGGGATTCTCAAAGAATCAAGAGATTCCAACACTCAAATTACCCAAAGCAAACAGAGGGATGAAATTTTCAGTGCTGAGTTAAGAAGGATCCTCACTTATAAAATACATTTATGACCCAGAGGAATTGGGTGGAGAGGGAGGTGGGAGGGGGGATCGGGATGGGGAATACGTGTAACTCTATGGCTGATTCATATCAATGTATGACAAAACCCACTGAAATGTTGTGAAGTAATTAGCCTCCAACTAATAAAAAATAAAAAAAATTAAAAAAAATAGTTGTCTATTATTCTATGAATGATACAATGGTAGTTAAGTATAGCTGTCAAAAAACAGCAAAAACTTTTTAAAAGTCTTTATAGGTTAAATCTATCTAGTAATTATTTATATTCACCAGGACTGATCTTTGCAAAAGCATACTAATTATTATAGTTATAAAAGCCAAAGTAAAAATATTTATTTAAAACCTTTTATAATTTTAGATGGACCTCCCAGGTGATTTAGGGTTTGAGTCTTTGGTCAGGAAGATCCCCTGGAGAAGGAAATGGCAACCCACTCCAGGATTCTTGCCTGGCAAATCCCATGGACAGGGTTGCCTGGTGGGCTACAGGCAATGGAGTCTCAAAAACAGTCAGACATGACTTAGTGACTAAACAACAAAATATTAAGTTTAGAAAAGATGCCTGTCTGAACTCTTTCAATTTCTCACTTCAAAGGGAGACCTTACAATAAGTAAGATCAGAATCTATTTTTCCGTCTTTTACTGTCCTCAAGACCATAACAGGTAAACACATTGTAATTTCGGTACACACAATGAGATTTTAGGCTGGGTTTATCATGTGAAGAAAGTATCTTCAGTTACCTTCTTTAGAGTTTCTTGATCTTTGAACACTGCCTCTTCTTGCCACCTTCACTATTTATTTACTTGTCATTCTGACAATGGCTTTCTAATAAGAACATGAGTCCCAGTAGTAACAAAGTACACATCTTATTCAATTAGGACCACCACCTAAAAATTAAAAATTTGAAGAAATCTCAGAGAAGACTTTTTAAAAATTTAGTTTTCTGTAAATTCTCCAGTATTTATAGTTCTTCCTTAGATACATTTTTAGGAATTCTCATTCCAATTTAATTTAATAAATCTATCTACTTACCACTGGGACAAAGATTATACTTTTTGTTTCAAACCACTTTGTAACCACATTTTAAAAGTAATTGATGTATTTGTTGATTCCCTTAGAGAATTAAATAATTCAAAGATAATTAACTCTGGAATACATTTGTAATTTCTGAGTAAAGATAGTGAAATCAAGCTTAATTTTTATATTTACTTCTATGGTCCATTGAGCTAATTTTACTATGTGGTATTGGGTAGGTTAATTACACTGAATAATTTTTAAATGTAAAACTCACTAACACTGAATTCCCAAGACAAACCTTCTGCTTTTATCTTGTCTTATATTTTGACATTCTACTGGACTTAATTACTAAATTTTTTATTAAGAATTGTTGCATCTATGTTTGTCAAAGATATTAATCTGTAGTTTCCTTTCCTTGTGATATCTTTTTCTCCAGTTTTGGAATTAAGATAGTACTTGATTCATAAAATGTGTTGTTAAGCATTCACTTGCCTTCAATCTTCTAGATTTAGGATTGCTATTATTGCTTTCTTAAATGTTTAGGAGAATTTGCCAAGTGATATGGGCCTGGAGTTTCCCTTACAGGAAAATTTGTGACTGCAAATTAAATTTAATAGAACAGTGCCGTTCAGATCGTCTGTTAACATAAAGGTTTCGTCTCTTCAGTGAGTTTTGGGAACTTGTGCCTTTCAAGAGTTTGTTTGCTTCATTCCTGGTGGCTCAGACAGAAAAGAATCTGCGTACAATGAAGGAAACCTAGACTCGATCCCTGGGATGTGAAGATTCCCTGGAGAAGGAAATGGCACTCCGGTATTCTTGCCCAGAGGATCCCATGGACAGAGGAGCCTGGTGGGCTACAGTCCAGGGATTTGCAAAGAGTTGGACACAACTGAGCGACTAACATACAAATTGTTAAATTTATTGCCGTAAAGAAGTTCAGCAGTTCAGACTATTTCTTTACTAGCCTTTTACTATCTCATAGAATTTGTATTGATGGCACCTCTCTCATTCCTGATATTGGCAATTTATGTCCTCCCCACTCCCCTATTTTGCCAGGCTAGAAATTTCATCAGTTTTATTAATTGTTTCATAAAACTACTTTTGACTATATTGATTTTTCTCTGTTGGTTTCACCATTTTCTGTTTCATTGATTTCTGTCATTATTTTCTATCTGTGATTATTTGAGTTCAATTTGCTCTTCAAGTTTCTTAGAGAAAACATGGATAATGATTTGAGACTTTTTCTCGTTTCTCGTATTGGACTTTAGGACTTATAATTTTTCCCCTCATTACTACGTTAACAGCATCTTACAAATTTTGGTGTGTCTGTTTGCACTTTCATCCTGTTAAAAATACTTTACTTTTCTTCTTTGAACTACCAGTTAGTTCAAGTTATCATTTCTGGACTTCCCACCTGTTTTTCTTTTATTGATTTATAATTTAATGCTCTTATAGTCAAGGAACATACTTTATATAATTGCAATCCTTTTAAACTTATTGACACTCATTTTTGGCCCAGAATATATCTACCTTAATAAGTATTCTATATTTGTTTGAATAGAATGTATAATTTTCCATAGATAAAACCACATAGAAAAAATAATAATATAGAACTCTTAACTCTCAAGCTCTCAAACCAACACTGATAGATATATAGGCATAGAATTAATATATGCAAAATATGCTAAATAAAAAATAGGAAGTCAGATAAAGAATGCACAGAGAGATTTTTTAAATTATTTTATTTTATATATAGTTCACAACATTGTCGTTCAGAGGAAAAATTAGCTTTGATGGGATTAATTAGATTAAATAATATAGTCTAAAGAAATTATTAACAGTTAATTCAGTTAGTTTCAATTTGTTAATATTTGCTTAAAAATTAAAATGATAGAAAAATACTGTCATTAGAATGATCTTCTACCACAGATACCATAAATAATAACAACTGTATTTCTATCAAGCATTATTTTGAGGATATATACAGAACTGCAATTATACAGTGGTCTTGTATGATTATTTTCAGTATATTAATTCTAGAAAAAACATGCATTGCATTATGTACTGCAAAATAAAACTAACCCAAGTCTATTAACAAAAATTCTTATAGCATACAAATTTTAAATAATAATATTGTATGTTTGGGTTTATTTTTGAAAAATACAAGTAATACTATGATGCTAGCAGATTAAATGGCAAAAATCTCTTAATGACAAATCTCAAGAAATTCTCTTAAAAATTATTTTTAATTTATACCTCTTTTTTGTTTTAGTTATATTTGACTTGCTTAAATGGTAACTTTTTAAAGAAAAGAAAAACTGCAATAGTAGTAAAAATAGTAATATAAAAATAACTTACAAAATAAAGAAAGTAGAAAACAGTTGCTCTGGTTAGGGCTGCAACAAATTATTTTAGGAAGCTTTATTATTTGGAATCATTTTCAGCTATGGAAAGATTCAAATCTCAAAGTCTCAACTAATGAGAGGATTTTTGTTTGTTAATTTTTTGCCTGCTTATAAACAGTGATCAAAATGTTATTCAAAAAAGAGGCTGATAGCTCCCTAGAGACTGTATATTGGGGAATAAAAGTTACTACTAAGTAACATTTTCTTGAGTGTTTAAAGATTTTGGAGAACACAGTAAGAGTTACCACGGGTACAATATTCACAGAAAGAGTTTGATAGCTCTCTGGAGACTACATGCAGGGAAATAAACATTTTTATTAAGTAACATTTTCCTGAATGTTTAAGGATTTTTGAGGATAGAATAAGAATTATTACCAGGGGTACAACATCTGATATATGTCCCAGTGAATTTTAAAATGGATCCTAAAATGTCTTTAAAGATTATGTAGGACTTATGTTTTCAATTCTGACAGATATTGAGCTTGGAAGATGTTACCGCTGTTCTTAGAAGAATCAAGCTGAACAAAGAGAAACTGAACACTCAAAGTCATCAGAAAAAGTGAGGTGGCAGGTCACACTGACACCCTAAAATCTGGATAGTCAAGGAATAGAGAGAATCACACAGAGACCAACTTACCTGGAATAAAAGGGAAGGGAACCATAAACTGGTAAGAAGTCTGAATGGTAATTATGACAGCATCACTGGAGTGTGCTTGTGAACTAGTATGATAATGAGAAGAAATTCCTCAGGGATGCGGATTTAAGTGGACACCAACATTTCCATAGTTTTAAATTTAAAGAACCCCAACAAGTACTAATGAAGAAGAAGAAAGAAAAAAAAAGTTTCCTTGTTTTTCTGACAAGGAGAGGAAAGCAACCATTTTGAAAAGACCCAGAGTATTCTATATAGCATGCATAAGGAGGAGGTAGGAACTGGAACTACTTTGGGCTTCCTTGGTGGCTCATTTGGTGAAGAATACGCCTGCAATGCAGGAGACCTGGGTTTGATCCCCGGGTTGGGAAGATCCCCTGGAGAAAGTATTGGCTACCCACTCCAACATTCTGGCCTGGAGAATTCTATGGACTGTGTATAGTCCTTGGAGTCACAAAGAGTCAGACACGACTGAGTGAAGACAGCAAAAAGTCTGTCTGCAACGCAAGAGACTGGGTTCAATCCCTGGGTCTGAAAGATCTCCTGGAGAAGGGAATGACTATCCACTCCAGCATTATTGCCTGGAAAACTCCATGAACAGAGGAGCCTGACAGGCTACAGCCTACGGGGTCACAAAGAATCAGGCATGACTGAATGACTAACACTTTCACACTTTCTCATTAAGTATGTAGACTACACATGACACTGCACAGTGTTATTTAAAAGTAGACTTAGATTACTTGTTAATGTGTATGTCAAATTCTAGAGAAAAAAGTTAAAAGTTTTAAAAAGGAGTACAGTTGATATTCTAAGAGCAGAGAGAAAATGAAATAATATAAAATATCTAGAAGAATAATATCAGAGAATAACTGCAACAAATAGAAAAATCATTACAAACATATTAGACACTATCTCAACTGGATCAGTAATAACTTTAAATGGAATAGTCTAAACACATCAATTTAAAAATACAGAATCATAAGAGTGGATAAAAAATTTTTTTAAATCTAAGTATGTGTTACCTACTCATTTTAAGAAAGCTATTTTCTTTTTTTTTAATTAATTAATTTATTTATTTATTTTTTGTCATACATTGATATGAATCAGCCATAGATTTACACGTATTCCCCATCCCGATCCCCCCTCCCACCTCCCTCTCCACCCGATTCCTCTGGGTCTTCCCAGTGCACCAGGCCCGAGCACTTGTCTCATGCATCCCACCTGGGCTGGTGATCTGTTTCACCATAGATAGTATACATGCTGTTCTTTTGAAATATCCCACCCTCACATTCTCCCACAGAGTTCAAAAGTCTGTTCTGTATTTCTGTGTCTCTTTTTCTGTTTTGCATATAGGGTTATCGTTACCATCTTTCTAAATTCCATATATATGTGTTAGTATGCTGTAATGTTCTTTATCTTTCTGGCTTACTTCACTCTGTATAAGGGGCTCCAGTTTCATCCATCTCATTAGGACTGATTCAAATGAATTCTTTTTAACGGCTGAGTAATATTCCATGGTGTATATGTACCACAGCTTCCTTATCCATTCATCTGCTGATGGGCATCTAGGTTGCTTCCAAAGTCTTTCTCTTTGGAGAAAGAAAGCTATTTTAAATGTAAAGACACAACTCGGTTGAATGAATGGAGAAAAGTATACCATGCTCATTATAATCAAATGAAAAATTGTGTAACATTATTAATTTCCAACAAAGCAGACTTCAGAACAATGGAAATGATCAGGGATAAAGAAGAATATTACATAATGATAAAGTGATGAATTCTTGAGGGAAATGTAATAATCCTTAACATACATGTTACCTAAAAAATCATCAAAATAAGTGACATAAAAACTAATAGAATTGCAAAAAGAAATAGACAAATGCACTATTAAGTTGAAAACTTCAATGCCCCTCTTTCAGCAGTTGGTAGATCCAGCAGGTAGAAATCAGTACAGATATGCCTGACATGAACATTGTGCTACAAGCAAGATAGCAGAAGAGAATGGTTCACTTAACATATTAAGAATTGTGGAGAGGAGGAGGAATCCCAGAAAGGTGGTATGAATAGCTCATTGTAAAATGGCACACCTCACATGGGACTCAAACTCACCTACACCTAGTTGGGACTCAAACCTACAATCTTCCAACCAATACACCAAAACTCATCTCAGGACTCAATGAAGTTCAAGTTCTTTATGTCTTGACACAGAAGGAATTCAGTGAGAGGCAAAGTGATAGGCAAGTAGTACGTTTATTAATATAGGATGCTTGTGAAGAATACAAGCAAGCAGTTAAAAGGGCTCAAGCTCTAGAAATAAGTGGCATGCATGCATGCTCAGTCATTCAGCCATGTCCAACTCTTTGAGACCCCATGGACTGCAGCCTGCCAGGCTCCTCTGTCCATGGAATTTTCCAAGCAAGAATACTGGAGTGGGTTGCCATTTCCTTCTCCAGAGAGTCTTCCCAACCCAGGGATTTAACCGCTATCTTCTGCATCTCCAGCATATCCTTTACCTCTGTGCCATGTGGGAAATAAATGGGCCACATTTTTATAATCAATGGAAAATTGGAAGGGAGAGAAGACTAGCTTTCTTCCTTTCCTTTGTAAAGGTGCTGCAGGAATATGGGGGCATGAGAGGATAGTCATATCCCAGGTCTCAGGTGAGTTCATTGGATGAGCCACCAACCTGAGGGTCCTTGGCTTCATGCAGGAAAGAATTCAAGACCAAGTTATAGTAAAATGAAAGCAGAGAGATACCTTCCACAGGCAGAACATGATCCATTTCAAAAGGTGAGAGTAGCCTTGGAAGAAACACGCCCCACAGAGTGTGGGCCATCTCAAAATGTGAGTGGCTCTGGAAGATATATTAGGCTGGTACAAAAGTAATTGTTGTTCCAGACCATGAATTTTAAATCATTATAACTCAGCTCAAACACATAGAAACCATTACAATCAACATATTTTTGCCAAAGAGAAACAAATTTATTTACTCCTGTAGCGAAAAATCCATGCTTCAGGATTTGATGAACTTTTAGAAAACATTTTCTACCTCCTGCTGGTTGTGGAAACATTTTCTCTGCAAAAAGTTATCGAGATGCTTGAAGAAATGGTAGCCAGTTGGCGAGAGGTCAGGTGAATATGGTGGGTGAGGCAAAACTTTGTAGCCCAATTCATTCTCCTTTTGAAGCATTGGTTGTGCAACATGCAGTCTTGCAGAAGTGGGCCCATTCTGTTGACCAATACCAGCTCTAGGCACTGCAGTTTTCAGTGCATTGCATCAATTTGCTGAGCATACTTCTCAGATGTAATGGAATTCAGAAAGCTGTAGTGGATCAGACAAGCAACAGACCACCAAACAGTGACCATGATATATTTTTGGTGCAACTGGGTTTTGGGAAGTGCTTTGGAGCTTCTATTCAGTCCAGCCACTGAGCTGGTCATCATCAGCTGTCATATAAAATCCACTTTCTGTTGCATGCCACAATTCAACCAAGAAATGTTTCATTGTTACTGTGTAGAATAAGAGAAGACAATACTTCAAAATGATGTCTTTTTGTATTTTAGGTCACTTCACAAGGCACCCACTTATGGAGCTTTTTCACCTTTCCAATTTGCTTTTCAAAGGCTGAACAACCATTGAATGGTCAACATTGATTTCTTCAGCAACTTCTCTTAGTTGTAAGAGAATCATGATGATGCTCTCAGCTTGTTATTGACAACTTCTGATGGCTGGCCACTGCAATCCTCATCTTTAAGGCTATCATCTCCTTTGCAAAACTTCTTGAACCACCACTGTATGTTTGTTAGCAGTTCCTGGGACCAATTAGTTGTTGATGTTGCAAGTTGTCTCTGCTGGTTTAAGACTCATTTTGAACTTGAATTTAAAAAGTGCTTGAACTTGCTTTTTGTCTAACATCATTTCTATAATCTAAAATGAATATAAAATAAACAGCAAGTAACATCATTAGCAAAATAAAAACACAAGAAATGTGCATTAAAATGATGTAAAACATAACCATTTATTTAAGAATGTATTCCAATATCAAACAGCAAAGCTCAACATTGCAAAGCTGCAATTGCTTTTGCACCAACCTTATACATCCCACAGGCAGAATATAGTCTGTCTAAAAAGGCAAGAGTAGCCTGAAAAATGGGTTTGTTAGTTTTTATGGGTTGGGTAATTTTATAGGCTAATCAGTAGGAATCCAAGGCTAATCCCTTGGACTGCAAGGAGATCCAACCAGTCCATCCTAAAGGAAATCAGTCCTGAATATTCACTGGAAGGACTGATGTTGAAGTTGAAACTGCAATACTTTGGCCACTTGATGTGAAGAGCTGACTCATTTGAAAAGACCCTTATGCTGGGAAATATTGAACCCTTATGCTGGGAAAGATTGAAGGCGGGAGGAGAAGGGGATGACAGAGGATGAGATGGTTGGATGGCATCACAGACTCAATGGACATGAATTTGCGTAAACTCCAGGAGCTGGTGATGGACAGGGAGGCCTGGTGTGCTGCAATCCATGGGATCACAAAGAGTTGGACACGACTGAGTGACTGAACTGAACTGAACTGAATCAGTAGGAGGATTATTTCAACTATTTTTGGAAAAGGGTTGGGATTTCCAGGAACTGAGCCACTGCTCATTTTCAGCCTTTTCATGGTCAGCTTTGGAACTGTCATGGCACCTGTGGGCATGTCATTTAGCATATGCTAATGTATTACAATGAGTGTATAATGAAGCTCAAGGTCTACTGGAAGTTGAATTTTCTGCCACCTTGGGCCTGATCACTTCTAATTAGATTTTATTGTATCCTTAATGGCTCTGTCATTCGTTTAAAGGTTGTGCTTTGCCTCTCTTCCCTTCTGTCTCAATAGGAAAACCTCTCCTCTGGAGAGATGTCTATTAAACTGGTCAAAATTAGCAAAGATGATATTTGAAAACTTTAAAGACTGGTTAAATGACTTACAACTTTGACAAGCATTTATTCAAATGGAAATTTGTCCATAACAATGAGAGACCATAGCTCTTGAGCTAGAAACTGTGCCTACCCCCTCCCGTAGTCCTGCTTTGTGGCAGTATCACTCATGATTCTATCTCATCTCTCACAACATAAGAAGGATCCTCAGCAGGAAGCTGTTGAAGCCTATACTTGCCCATTGATACTATGCTTCATAAGACCTGCTCCAGTGGTCTCAGCAGCTGAATGACCATCTTTAACAATCTCCTCCAGTGAAAAGACGAGATTCAGCAATCGGTGGAATCAGCAGATTCCATTCTCCCAGCCTGAGCTGAGGAATATTCATATTGAGTGGTGGCAGCATCTGGACAGCAGCATCAGTTCCCAAAGGCCTCCAGCACCCAGCCCCTCCGGAAGGGCCTGGGAGGGGCCGTCAGTAAAAAGCAAGTTTCCCATTTCTCACCAGGCACAGTCTCTGGCTCCATAGCTCAGAGGCTCAGCCTAAGAGAAGATCAAAGCAGCTTCAAACACTTACAACACTCTACCCTTGCTAGGGAAATTACTTCAATATAAGCAGAATGTGAACAGCTTATATCCCAGGGTATTATCTAAAACAATAGAGCAACCAACTAGCAACTGGTGGAGATTAACACCTGACATGATACCAATAGAAGTAGACCACTCGGAGACGTAGTAGATTAATAAAGGTCAGACAAAGAGCCTGACCAAAAGGGCAATCATCACTAGTAGTCAGGTCGATTGTCTGTGTGTCCAAAACCAGGATATTTAAGAGATGTTAGAGACAGCACACTGTGCAGGAAAGAGACTTCACTAAAGAAGTGGAACCAGGTTACTAGACAAACACACAAACAAGAACAATGAAAATGAAAATGCCCTGGGCCAGTGGAGGGCGGGGAGGAACCAATATCCAGAGTTGCTACAAGATATTGTCTAAAATATTGTTTTCAGCAAATAGTTATAAGACATGTGAAGAACCAGAAAAGGGTGACCCATACAAACTGACTTTGAGGGATTATACTTAGCAGATAAAGCTTCTAAGCAGCTATTATAATTATGTTCAGAGAGGTACAAACATATATACCTACATATAGCACTTATGCTAATTTTCTATAACATTGTGGAATATTTCAGTTGGAATTCAGTTATATGCAAGTGAAAGAGTAAATTCAGGGGATACAAGTGATTAACTATTAGAACTACAGAGGTAACATTTCCTTGTACTAGCACCATGGAAGTCATGTTGATACAAGTGGTAAAATAATTATTGCACTTTCTCCTAAGTAAATCTCTTCTTGTTAGGAACGTAAGAAGACATGTTAGTAACCAAAGATAACACAATTTAAAAACATACCAAAGAGCTTTTGATGAGGACATGTAGGTTGCACGGGGTGAGAAAGCATTAATGAGACTGCCACCTCAATAAATATTTTGGCAGGACAAGTTTTAAGACCTGCACAATAGTCCATTATGTTGATTGATCTACCAGGGTTTGGTGAGTCTGTTCCTCTTTGAGAATATTTTAGTTGCTTTCCTTCTACTTCGGTGCTTCTCAACTTCAGTGCTATTGACATTTTGTGCGAGCTAATCCTCCCTTGTGGTGGAATTTGTTGTGTATTGTAGGAGGTCCAGCAGCATTGCTGGCCTCTACCCACTCAGTGTCAATAGCACATCCCCTCCCCCCAGGGGTGACCAAAATACCTCCAAATATTGCCAAGTGGCCCCGCAAGAACAGAATCACCTCTAAATGAAAACCACCACTCTATTAAAAACACATTGTAATGATTGCCCTGATTATAAAAGCAATGCAAAATTTATTGACAAACATTGTTTAAAGTACAGAAAACTAATGTGAAAAAATCAGCATTTTATTTCACTCTGACATCATCACTTAAAACATTTGTATTTTGGCATATTTTACTTTTGTCTGTTATTAAATTTAAATTTAATTATGTCATTTGGCATCCTATAATTCTATGTACTTATTCAATATTTTTATGAGCCATTTGCTCATGTCATGAAATAGTCTTTAAAAAAGTGGTTTTGAATGGCCATGTAGTGTCCAATTGCACATAAGTTTCTCTTTTTTTTCTTCTTTTTTCAATTTAGGATAACTCTCCTGAGCCCATGTCAAACTTTAAGTTCTCTGGTATAATGAGCTCTTTGTCTAGTAAGAAAATGATTCTGAACAAAGCCCTTTTTATCATTTTGTTTAGTAAAGAGCATATGGAGTCAAGGAATTGGACCTGCAGTGATTCAATATACACTTAGTGCTTTAATTTTCTAATTTTTGGCATTATCCAGTTAGACACATTTCATATTGAAATGTTTCAAATCCAAAGACACTTCAAGTTTTATTTAACTAATGAAAGAATGGAGACTAGTTTAGAAATAATTGTGATATAGCTTTGATAATGTGCTAAGCACCAGATTTGCAAGTTTATCAGACAATTTGATCCCACCCTTAAGGTGTCTAATAATCAAGCATGCACAAAAGTAACTACAACATAAAATATGATGAGAATAAGAACCAAGAAGATATGCAGAATACAATGGGAATTCAGGAGAAAGAAAAGTCCAGCAGGCGAGGTCAGGATAGGCCTGGATGAGGAAGCAGTACTTAACGTAAGAATAGAATTTTGGCATGTCAAGCAAGGGAAAGGGAGGGCTTCCTGAAAGAAGAAATGACTTGAACTTGGAAGATGGACACTGAGAGGTAAGACCGGAGGTCAGTGAAGGCAGTGAAAAGACTTGGAACTCTAGATCAAGATATTTGGCATGAAGAGGAAAGGGGTGGAAATGCAAGGGAGTAAGGGGAAAGGGAGGGCGCAGAAGTCAGTGAGAGCTTCTTCTTGCCAGGTATTGTGCTATATGTTTTACCTACATCGTTTCAGTACTCATCTCCACATTTAAAATCAAGCCGAGACACTTAGTCACCCAGCTTTTAAATGGCAAGAATGGCTTTGTAGTCAACAAATGGTTGAGATGAGATTCAAGCAGAGGATTTCCCCTGATGGTCTTTAAATTAGCCTATGCCACCTTTAAAATGCCATACATGCTATTACTTACTCCAAATCCAAATAAATCTAGAAATCCTCTCAAGCCTTTCCTCTTAAATAAGATCCATCAATGCTTTCAGGGTTCCGTGGACACCTACTTTGTTGCCCCCACCACGATGCTATACTTATACACACACACACACACACACACACACACACACATCTGCCTCTTTCCTCAACCCACTCATTATGATATAGTATATTTTTTGAAAGTCAAGAAAATATTTTCATCATCACTATGGCTTTAATGATGGGAACATGTGTCCCCAAATATTCACGGATCTGACAAAACAGAATCCAAGCAGGGGTGCTGAGATTAGGCATTTCCACCTTCTCCCAAATTGTTGTCAATATGCCTCTCTCCCAAAGTAATTATAAAATTCGGGCACATGCCTTTATCCCCTGCTTGCCTCCATGTATGTTGTTGGTGGATCCTGGCTTGTGGCTGCTGCTGCTGCTGCTAAGTCGCTTCAGTCGTGTCTGACTCTGTGCGACCCCATAGACGGCAGCCCACCAGGCTCCCCCGTCCCTGGGATTCTCCAGGCAAGAACACTGGAGTGGGCTGCCATTTCCTTCTCCAATGCATGAAAGTGGAAAGTGACAGTGAAGTCACTCAGTCATGTCCCCTGGCTTGTTAGGAGTCTTCAAATACCACAAAGAAAATCTGCTGATAGCAAGTTGCATGTGGGAGTGAGAGTTTTAAGTTTGCTTTCAGTGTTAGGCTTAGAACTGGATTGATTTTTGTACTGATAGTGTAATTTCCAGGTATTTGTTTTAATAACAAACAGTACTTGAAATGACTGCTATTCAGCAGTAAGTTTATAGCTAATTAGAAGAGTATCTCACTGATGCTCACTAATGAGAGGGAGAGCTATTACTGATCAGAGTGTGAATGTTTCAAGGATGGCATCATAAAATGCTCAGTTCTGTAAATATGTGCTGTTTGCTTTACTTACAACAACCCATCGATGACTTAAGTGCATACCATGCCTGTATGTTGGGTGAAATAAAAATCTCACTTACATGAGCTCTCACCAAAGTGCTCTATCTGCTATTAAACTTTTATTAAGAACAGAGATACAGCAATTCTCTTCGGAGTAGGAATTAGAGTGCCTGTTGATGATCACTGAAGTGAATAAGGAAGAGACAATATGAGAGAGAGCCACGTTCTCAAGGAAGCCCCGCGCTGCTCATGCCCGTTGTGATCTGACCTTGCCCTTCCCGTTCCCGGAGGTACTTCAGGTCACTTCACATCAATGGATAACAGAACGGCTAAATGTCCTGGAGTGAGTGCTGCAGTGTGTGAAGATATAAAGGCCACTCTTGGGATGGGTGTCTGAATGTAGGTTTTGTTGTCAGGATAGAAAGCAGCCTCAGAGCCAGCGAGCCAAGTGCCGCATTCCACCGTGAGACATGAGTTTTTGAGAAAGCCACCACCTCGACTCCAGCTTCCGTGGGGTTGGGAATGATGAGGACAAGCGCCAACATATTGGGGAAGACCCTAAACTGGATGAGCTCCTTAGGGAGGAGCTGGAAACTGGGAAAGTGAGAAACAAAAGATATTTTTATAGACAAAATGCACAGTCTCAGCATTAAACAAAACAAAGAGAAGGCAGTTCAATGGCGTAATTGTTTTCACTCCAGGGCTTCATTTTCTGTTTACTGGGAGTGATCTCACTGAATCAGTCAGTTGTTCCAGCTTTGAAAAGACCTGAGGATGTGTTCAAGTGTCTCACCAAGACATTCAGACAAAAACAGAGTGGACATACAATTAGAATGTTTACTTTCATATGTATTTTTATTTCAGTATTTCTTACACATCTCGTGTTGAAATAGCACAAATTGCTAAGATTTTTAACACTTCTTTTTTTGACTCCTTCTTAAAGTTTCCACTTCTTTGCTTATATTACTCATCTGTTCTTGCATGTTGTCTTCTTTTTCTATTCGAATCCTTAACATAGTATTCATATTACTTTAATTCCAGATCTGTTAATTCTAAAATCTGTGTCTTAATCTGGTGTTGATGTTTGCTTTGTCTTTTCATACTGTGAGTTTTGGTATTTCTTCATTTGTTTTTGTTTTGTCTACTGCCCCTTTAGGTCACCTTGTGATCTTTGTTGAAATCTGGATGTGGACCTGGTATATTAAACAATAGGAACTCAGGAAAATTGGCCAGTAGTATAAGGTTTTATGTTGATGTGACGGGAGTATTATATGTAACATTTGCCACATCTGTATGGGTCAGAGGTGTCTGCTATTGAATTTTGTCTCTCCTTTATATTGGAGCTTCTCTTTGTACTGGTCTTCAGACAAAGTCTATTTCTTGCAGCTCCTTCTGCCAGAACCACTGTTATTTACTGGAGCCTGTTGTGGGGAGGGAAACTTTCTACACTACTATCATTCCTTTGGTAGCTCTATGTCCCTTTGCAGTTACGTTAACACAAGTTTCCTACCATTTTTTCCCCCATGTGAGAACTTCCCCCCACCCAAAAAAAAAGGCTAGAGAAGGCTGGAATCCAGGAAATGATCCACACTTGGGTGGGTTAAGGCACTGGTAAAGTATTTGCTTCCAAACTGGAGTAGGTCTTTGTTATGAAGAATGATTATTTCACAGTTTCACAATGATTACTTTTCCCCTCCCCTTGCCAGAGCCATGAAGGGATCTTTCTTGGCTCTTTACCTTGAGAACTTAGTGATGGTCCTGCAGGTTATACCTAGGAGAGTGTGGGTCCAGGACATTTCTCCTCTCAGACTAGTTCACATTCAGACTCCACAATTTGTCAAACTTTCTATTTATCTTCCTACCAGTTTATGGCTCTAGTGGACCTTGTTCCAGGTAATGGATGTTAGCATTCACTTCTTGTATTCACCTAACTCTCCAGATTTGAGTGTTGAAATCTGCCCTATAACCTCAGTTCTCTAATAGGCCCAGGAAAAATCATTAATTTTGTTTGCTCACCCTTTTTCTTATTGTAAGGGCAGGGGTGATGGCTACCAAGATCTTTACATAATGGAGCTGAAGCCAGAAGTGTCTTTCATTCATTATTTTATTCAACAAATGTGAAGCTAATGGCAAAATTGACTATATTTCTCTTTTAAGATTATCTTCTCTCTTGTCTTTGTCAACATTCACTATTTTTCCTCTTCCTTCTCCACTGGCTCATTATTAATTATTGTTTCCTCTAATCCTGGATTTTCAGTTACTGCCACCCTATACATTATCACTGAGCTTGGCTTTAGCACCATGAATATGATGCAGAATTCCCAATCTGTATCAACATCCCAGATATGATTTTCCATCTTATTTTCCATGGTCAATTTGACTTATTTTAATGGAAGTACCAGGGCTTCCCAGGTGGAGCTAGTGGTAAAGAGCCCATCTGCTAATGCAAGAGATGCAGGAAACTTGGTTTTGATACCTGGGTCAGGAAGATCCATCCCTTAGAGAAGGAAATGGCAACCCACTTCAGTATTCTTGCCTGGAAAATTCTATGGACAAAGGAGGCTACAGTCCATGGAGTTGCGAAGAGTCAGACACTACAGAGCACACACATACAATGGAAGTACCAGATAACCTTCAACAAAAAGGTGTCAAAAATTGAACTCATAATCTTATCCCCATTTCTATTTGCCTTCTTCATTTCCATCTTAATGGATAGCACAACTTTTCATCAAACAATCAAATGAGTAAACCTGAACCCTTAATCTTTCTCAAGTGATGTCAACAAATTTATTCCCATCTTTTAATTATAAATCCTCTTCTCCATATCTACTGGCATAAACTTCATTCAATTTTTCACCCTTTCCATTATCTCTCACCCAGACTATGGCAATAAATGCTAAATAAACTTTCTTTGGGGTCAATCCAATATTTATGACTCCTATAATACTACAGAGCTTCCCTGGTGGCTAGGTGGTAAAAAATCCACCTACCAATGCAGAAGACACAGGGAAGATTCCCCCAGAGAAGGCAGTAGCAACCCACTCCAGTATTCTTGCCTGGAAAAACCCATGGACAGAGGAAACTGGTGGGCTACAGTCCATGGAGTCACAAACGAGTCAGACACATCTTAACTACTAAACAAAAATGCAACTACTACAAAACAGAGCTTAACTACAAAATATAACCTGATTGCTATTCCTCTGCTTTAATCTGTCAATGACTTTGAAAACTTATAGCACAAAATGCAAATTCTTGAATCTAATTAAAGTCTTTAACTTTACACCCTGACCTAACTCCCTCTCTCACTTTCCTATTTTTTTCTAAATACATGACTTGTTTCCACCATTTGAACGATGCACAACCCACCCTATTATAAGATATTTTTAGAGGTCTTTCTTTTTGTTTTTAATGCTCATCCCATAACTTTTGGCTTGAATAATTTCTTCCTGAACTTTCAAGATCAAGTTCAAGCATCACCTTTTTTTTGGAAGTCTTTCTCTGTCTCTTCCCCACATCATCCTTCTTGCCACTCCCACGCTTAGTGACTCTGTTCTACCTTTACTCTTGAAATATAGCCTGAAGTAACATGAGCTCCTAGACTGGATCCTAAAATGGAAAAAAGGAGGACACTGGTAATATCGAAATGTTAAAAAACTAAAGTTCAGTTAATAGCAATGTACCAGTTGCAATGTACCTAGACAGCATTTTTAAAAGCAGACATTACTTTGCCAACAAAGGTCCATCTAGTCAAAGCTTTGGTTTTTCCAGTAGTCATGTATGGATGTGAGAGGTGGACTATAAAGAAAGTTGAGCACCGAAGAATTGATGCTTTTGAACTGTGGTGTTGGAGAAGACTCTTGAGAGTCCCTTGGACTGCAAGGAGATCCAACCAGTCCATCCTAAAGGAAATCAGTCCTGAACATTCTTTGGAAGGACTGATGCTGAAGCTGAAACTACAATCCTTTGGCCACCTGATGGGAAGAACTGACTCATTTGAAAAGACCCTGATGCTGGGAAAGATTGAAGGCAGGAGGAGAAGGGGACGACAGAGGATGAGACGGTTGGATGGCATCACTGACTCAATGCACATGAGTTTGAGTAAGCTCCGGGAGTTGGTGATGAACAGGGAGACCTGGCATGCTACAGTCCAGGGGTCGAAAAGAGTTGGACACGACTGAGTTACTGAACTGAATGTGTATTTCTTAATGTGCCACAGAAATATGGCACAGTTGAATTATCTGTAAAATTAGGTTAATAATAGCACTCATCTCTGCTATTTTACTGAGGACTGAATCAGAGAAGCCACGTGAAGGACTAAGATAAGCAAGCACTTAGGACTAAAATCCAGTAAGCAGTCACTTAACATTAGGTATTATTATAATTATTGACAAAAAAATTGCTTTTTTCAAACCCCACACTGGACTCTGAACTCCTAAAGTGTCTAGTATGGTACCTATCAAACAGAAAATACTCAGTAAATATTTGTGGAACAAATACTGAGTAGGTTCTAATATTTTCCTCTTCTCTCCCTAGATAGGCTTCTCATAACATGACAGAAATAAATCCCCTGCTGCTTGGTTTATTTAATTGATCAGAATTCATGACAATATCACCATCACTTACTCTCCCACTGAACTCTTTTCCACCTCAGACCTTGAAAGAAACTGCATTTCATCCCCATTCTAGAGCTCTATTTATTCTACAGTACCAAAGAAATCTAAACCACAGAGGTAGATTTTTTTGCCAGACCACATATCTTTTGGAAGTCAACACTCTCCTTTTATTGAATTCCTAGCTTTATGGTCAATGAGAATCCTCAACTTGCCCCCAGATAGAAATTTTTCCTTAATATTGGGCAGTCTTCAGAATTAAAATGGATAAGTTGTAACTGTGAAGTGTCTAGTCTATCTGGAGCCATAAAATTTGCAAAGCAGAAAAGAAAATTTAACTACTCAGGATTAATTCAATAAAACCACTGAATTCCAAGCTAAAACATACTTAAATTATGCATAATCCAAATGTTTAATTACTTACCTGAGGACACACAAGCAATGATCACTTTCAATGCCACTGCTCTTTTTTATGCCCCATGTCCCCTGTGTACCATGGGTGATTAAGCCTATATTCTATCTTTTTCTATTCCTTATTCATTTTTAATATATCGCATGAACATTATTCCTCCCGGGGAAAGTCTTGGCCTGCATCTGCATACAGACTCACAGACAAACACATCACAAACATGTATGCACACACAAAGACACACACAGATACACACATCACAAACATTCACACACACACACAAACCAGGCATGATACTATGTGCTCCCATGGAAACTAGTCTTCCTTTATCAAGGCATTTGTTACACTTATTTTAATTTTATTTTTGTTTGCCTTACCTGCTAGACTTTAAACTCCGTGGTCAGATAACCATGTCTACCCAGTTCTTTATTCTGGTTGTAAGTACTGTGAATGTGTTAGTTGCTCAGTCATGTCCGATCCTTTGATCCCATGGACTGTAGCCTGCCATGCTCCTCTGTTCATGGAATTCTCCATGCAATAATACTGGAGTGGGGAGCCATTCACTTCTCCAAAGGATCTTTTTGACCCAGGGATCAAACCCAGGTCTCCTGCATTGCAGGCAGATTCTTTATTGTCTGTGCTACCAGGGAAGCATTCTAAGTACAGTAAGAATTGTATAATTCAACACTGTTGAATGATAAATGAATGAGTGAATAAAAATAAATTTTTAAAATCTTAGTAACTCTGAATACCAGATTCCAAATATATTGTTACTTTGGAGTTAAAATTGACATCAGAGAAGTGGGTATTTGTATTTTTCTCTACATGTTACATGGTCTAAAAGACAAGCATGCACAAATGCAGTCAAGAATTTGCTATCCCACCCTTTCTTTTGCCAATTCATCTTAGACACTTGGTCCAGATTGCTGAAAAATATTTGGCATAGACTTTTTCTTTCACTGAAGTAATTTTACAAACTGATATGATCAAAAGATACTATCATTTGAAAAATTGCTGTGCAAAACACTGGCTATTTCCTTTTGCTATTCCCACCCAATGGAGCCAAATTTAGAAATAATTTATATCCAGAATATGTTTTATCACTAAGAATCACAGGAAAGTAGAGAAGCAATTATTTAAATATCTTTAAATAAATAAAACAAAATACAATATCCTGAATAAACAATAACTATGCAATAACTATGTCAGCATAGACTTCTCTGGTGGCTCAGACGGTAAAGCATCTGCCTATAATGCCTACAATGCGGGAGACCGGGGTTCAATCCCTGGGTCGGGAAGATCTCCTGGAGAAGGAAATGGCAACCCACTCCAGTATTCTTGCCTGGAAAATCCCATGGATGGTGGAACCTGGTAGGCTACAGTCTATGGGGTCACAAAGAGTCGAACACGACCGAGTGACTTCACTCACTTCACTGACTTCACTTCACTTATGTCAGCATATAGCGTTTGCACCAGAAATACTGTGATGGAAGAAGGTTTGTTACAGGTGTGTGGGTAGAAAAATGCCGCTCTAAGTTTTGCTTGGTGAATGTGCTTTGTGATTGCAGAATTTTCCAAGGCTTGCTATAATTTTTGTTTTTTTCTCTTCTTGTCTGTCTCATTATCATCATATATTGGCCAAAATTTTTAACCACGTTCCTGAATGTCACCCTCCAGTACAGTCAAATATACGTACACAAACAATAGACATCAAACTGCTGGTCATTTCACAGAAGAAAATTTCCTGTTACTCACTAGCAGTGATGACAAGTGAAAGCCACGGGCAACCTGCATATCTTTCCTTTAAGCTAAATAACCTCAATATTATGCTAACAGGCTAAATGAGTCCTAAATTTCTTCAGTATCTTCTACAAACATTTATTGTACTGCACAGTAATTATTCATATATAGACTGATTTCCCAGGTGGATTAGAACTCTTTGCATGTGCAGGCTGTATCATATCTCCTTATGTATCTCCAGGTTCTAGAACAATACTCAGAATAAAATAAATTTTCATAAATGTTCCTTGAATAAATGTGTATTATAATCCTAATAATGCCTCTTAACTACTATACTAATTTTGAAACAATAGCATATCATAATTAATTTCTGTGGTTAACTGTAGCCCACAACGGGATGTTACTGAATGATCAATTGCCTTTCATCTTCCACCTTTGCAGGGCCTTTCTGCTTGAATAGCCTACTATTTGTATGTTGCAATTTGCCTCCTGTAAAATAATTAGGTATATGAAACGAAGAACAGATTATTGGATCAGATAAATCCAGTACTTCCTTTTTAGTGTATAAATTGAAAATAATTTCATAATAAAGTAAATATTCTTTCCCAACTGACTACTACACATCTTTCTGTAAATCTCATTAAACCATTGAAGAAGATAAAATAGCAAAGGCCCCCTCAGCAGAAAAGAAGCAAAAAAAAAAAAAGACAGCTAAGACAATCAGGATTAAAGATTCTTTTTTCTTATTCTGTAACTGATCAATCTCTACCCCAAGAAAATTAACATCTTACTTTCCTTTACCTCTTTCTCCACAGCCATGGGCCACAGATGACCCTCTTGCTAATCAGAAAGAAGCAAATCCTATTCTTTCTCATTTTCTTTCCATTTCTCTTCTCCATGAATTCATCTATAAATTTACCACTTTCAGCCTTTTTTATTATGCTTCTATTCTTAACAGTTGCATGAATTAAGCACTCATGCTTATGCAATTAAACTTAAATATCCAGCCCCAATCCTGCTTAAATAAATTCTAGTATATTTCTCTGTAACTGCTGGACACCACCTTCTGTAGTCCTTCTGAAAATTTAAGTCTGTTATATCCAAAATGGAGCTCATCGTTTTTCATCTGAAGTCTTCTCTTTCTTTTATGCTCGTTTCTGTTTATGTTAGCATAATTCCACCCATCAGTAAATTTTACAGGCATAAATGAAACCTCTCTCTCTTACTCTCCTGGTGCCTCAGATGATGAAGAATCTGCCTGCACTGCAAGAGACATAGGTTTGATCCCTGGGTCAAGAAGATCCCCTTGAGAAGGAAATAGCAACCCACTCCAGTATTCTTGCCTGAAAATTCCCACGGACAGAGGAACCTGGTGGGCTACAGTCCATAGGTTCGCAAAGAATCAGGCACAACTGAGTGACTAACACTTTCACTTTCACACTCTCTTACTTGATTCCTGGGTCCAATAAGTTTCCAACTCCTCTCTATACCTGTGTAATAACTTACCCTATCTTCCCCTCACCTTTATATTTATATATATCATTACTTTTCCAGTTCAGGTACTGTAATATTCTCCAGTATCTACCACATATCTAAGAACCATCCAGTTATTTAGCATTCCATTATTAAAAACCACCTGTTAGGGGGAAAAAAGACATAGTTTTGAAAAGGTCATACGCTGAATGTGACTTTCTACCTTTCCAGACAAAATGCTATGCATTCACTAAACTTAATTAATGAATGGGTTGACAGGAAGGCTACATTTTCCCAGCTCATGTGGAGTTAATGTTAGACATATGAGGGAGCTCTGGTCAATGGAATATAGATCAGTATCATAAATATGATTTACAAATTGGCCTAAAACTTCTTTACACAATCCTCCTCTCTTTTCATCTTTTACCTTTTGTGGTTGTCATGGAAGGAAGAATCACAGGTCTTTAAATGACTGGGCAGCATAAAGAATAGATGCATGTATATGTATAACTGAATCACTTTGTTGCACACCTGAAACTAACACAATGTTGTTATTTAACTGTACTGCAATATAAAATAAAAAGTTGTTTTAAAATTCCACTACTGTGACATTGTTGACAAGAACACGTAGCCATCATCTGATTAAAATAAAAATCAGAAAAACCAAATTGATGGATGTTCTATAGGATGAATGGCTTATAATCTTCAAAAGTGTCAAGATCCTGAAAGTAAAAATTTTTTTAAATACGTATTTTTTAAAAAAGATGAGCAACTGATCCACACTGAAGGAGATTGGAAACATGACAAACTTTAAAAAATGTGATCCTGAACTAGATCCTTTGCTGTAAATGTCACTATTAGCATGATAGGAAATATTAACTGAGGTTTGAAGATTCAGTGGTCACAACGCAGTGATGGTAAGTTCTTGCATTTGCATTGTGACTATATAGGAGAATATCTATTTATGTAATAAATATACATTAAATTATTTGAGGATAATATAGCATAATGTTAGCAACTCAAGTGACTCAAAAAAATAAGTTCTTTATCCTCTATTTGCAACTTTTTGCATGTTTGAAATATTTTTCAAAAGAAAAAAATTTTTAAGTAATTAAAAACTAGTGTTTTAGTGTATAGATATGGGAATTTTTCCAAAACTGAAAACAGATGGTGTCTTACACTAGTCATATGTTGGAAGTCAAAACTTTTGGCCTTTGATGTTCATCATTTTAATAATTCTATAAAGAATTTTTTTAAAAATTTAATTGCTTAAAGATAATTTCTGTATTGATCTACTGTTTGATCATTTTATTTAGATAAGTAAAAGAGAAAACATACAACAGAGTCTATGTAGATATTTCACACCTTGTTGCTTATATTATGTACTTACAAATTAAGATCCTCATATAGAAATTTCAGTGTGAAATGCTAAAGTCACAGATGCTTGAAGTACTACTTCTTTTTTTCCATATGGAAAGTGTTGGGTTTTTTAAAATTTTTATTATAGTTGATTTATAGTGTCATGTTAGTAAAACATCAACTCTGCTGGAATTGAACCAGCAATGTGATATGACTATACTGGCAAGAACTACAGACCTCCACTCCACCAACTGAACTATCGAAGGGAGTACTCTCATTTTTCTTTATTAGCAACTAGATTCCAAAGTACTTTATAATTATACAGTTTCAGATTAATACAACTTATTTCTTTTAAAATGCTCTCTTTTGCAATACTAACCTCATTTACTTTGATGCCAGCCCAGGAGGCTCAGTGGTAAAGAATCCATCTGCCAATGCAGGAGATGCAAAAGATGTGAATTTGATCCTTGGGTTGGGAAGATCCCCTGGAGTAGGAAATGGCAACCCACTCCAGTATTCTTGCTGGAAAATTCTATGGACGGAGGAGCCCGGCTGGCTGCAGTCTGTGGGATTGCAAAGAGTCAGACAAGGCTGAGCACACACACAGCCTGCCAGATGCTTTTAGCTGTTCTCATAGGACACCACACATACACAATATTTAGACTTGTTCTACCATATTATGAAATGGAAATTTTGACTTGTGTCTTCCACTGGGACAGTGGCTCTTTGACAACTGAACTTTGATTTTCTGTGATCTTTAGCCCATGATGTAGCCCTGATGTTTAGCCCTGATGTTCATCAGGTGATAGATATTAAAAGTATTTGTTGGATACTGAACAATTATATATCCAGAAAAACAAAGCCAGATCCAATTGGATTATATATCTATATTTTTTCCCAATTTTTTGAAATAATTTTCAAAGTGCTTCATCTTAGCTATTTGATTAACACAGGATAGTGTATGTGTGTTAGTTGCTTAGTTGTGTCTGACTCTTTGAGATCCCATGGACTGTAGCCAGACAGGCTCCTCTGTCCATGGAACTCTCCAAGCAAGAAAATTGGAGTGGGTTCCCATTTCCTTCTCTAGGGGATCACATAAGTTCATGTTCACTTATCCAAATGTTTCAACTAACTTTAGAAATATGAATCCACCTACTTTATGAGCTCCACAAAAGAAACAAACTGGTGTTTTGAGGATAAGAATTTGATTGTAAGGTGGAAAAGTGTGGTCTGAACATAGACATTATAGTTATACAGTATCATTAAGGAAAAAAGTAAAATATTTAGAATGTGAAGATAATCAAAGATATGAACATATTATATAATACTATGTTATAAGTATTTAATAACACATTAATTATATATTTATTAGTTAAATTATACTATAATAATTTTATATTTTACTATTGTATACCATAGTAGTTTTACAATTAATTCTCTAGCACATCTCTGTACTACTTTTTCCCAAATGTTTAAGCTTCTTATTCTTTAACTACTTCCTCATCTTACAATTTTTTTGATATAATTTTCTATAGAGAGAATACACAGATAAATTAGTCTTTTTTCTAATAATGCTGATGATTTTTTAAAAATAATTAGCAGTGGATAAAAATTTTGAAACTTCTTATGGATAACTATCACCCATTGTCAAAATAAGTTATACTTTTTACATTCTAGTGAAAGTTGCTCAGTCATGTCCAACTCCTTATGACCCCATGGATTGTAGTCCATGGAATTCTCCAGCCCAGAATACCGAGTAGTGGGTAACCGTTCTCTTCTCCAGGGGATCTTCCCAGCCCAGAAATCGAACTAAGGTGTCCTGCATTGCTGGTGGATTCTTCTAAGTCTACTACAATTTTATTTTGGAGGGTGAATTTTTGGATTTCTGTTATATTTGAATTTTTTTATGATCAATAATTTAGAATATATATATACATACATATATATGTATGTATATATATATATATATATACAAGTTTAATCTGAACTTAAGACATACTCAACATTTTAAGCTTTACCATCCTGTCCTAATTTACAGAAATATTTTATATGATCAAGTTACTCTGGTTTCAGTACATTGACTCATTAATAGATATAGGTGAGATTTTGGTCTCTGGAATAGTTCATCTTCAGGCCAGTTGACTGTGTTGGTGGCAATCTTTTACTTCAATTTATCCAGATACCCCATACTTCAAGGTCATATGTGCTGAAATATATATCTACTCCACTGGGCTACATCAAACATGCATCTTCTCACACAAAGACACTACTCTTTATACTCTCATTAAAATTTTAGGCACTAAACCACATAAATTAATAAATTCTAATTTTTTTGAGATTCACAACAGAAAAATATATGGTGTGTTTATTATTGCTTTATCAAGTATGATCGCCTTCTATGGAATGTTAGTAGTACATGTCACGTGTTAGTTGTTCAGTTCTCTCCGACTCTCTGAGATTACATGGACTGTAGCCCGCCAGACTCTTCTGTCCATGGAATTCACCAGGCAAGAATACTGGAGTGGGTTGTCATTTCCTCCTCCAGGGAGTCTTTCTGATCCAGGGATCAAACACGAGTCTCCTGCACTGCCGGTGAATTCTTTACCATCAGAGCCACCTATACTTCTGATAGAACAGCTCTTTATTTTTTATGCTGGTAATTTTACCCATCTAATGATGGATAGCACTCCCAACAGACCAGCTTTTTGGTCTGTGACTATAAGTATCGCTTCTCTCTTACTGCCTACATGGCTCCAGGGCCAGTTGCTAAAGGACACATTTATATTATGGTATGAGCTGTGGACCTGTAACTTTGGATCATGTTACCTACATTGACACAATAGCAATATACCTGGAAGCTACTTTTACATCAGGCTGACTAGCACCAATATAATAGAGATGAAACGGACTATAAACCTCAAAAGTATATCCTATTAATCTCAAACTAAATGTATCCAATCAGTTACCTCTTGGGCTCATTCCCAAATCCTATAGCCATTCTATCAATCTAATGAGGACAAATTTGATGGATAGGAAATACTTGAGATGCATGTCTTTAATGCCCATGTGTCCATAAACAAGCAAACAAACCTTTGAGATCTTAAGACAGAATAAGATGAAAAAGAGATAACAATGGAGTATTAGAGTGATGATTTGTGTAGTAATATTTATGTAATAGAAGGAACTAAGAATTAATGAAACAATGAGAATTTCCTTTCAGGGAAATGTAACTAATTTCCAGAACCACATTACCTATTCTAGTTCAGTTAGTAGCAAGAGTTAAACAGTAGGGTTAGGAGTTCTAGGGAAGGGGGATATACTGTAGATAGTCCACTAAAATTTCAAGGAACATGCAATTCTATCCTTGCAAAAATTCTTTCAGTAAGAAGAAAAATAGAAAGAGATTTCCCAGATCAATTTATAGAGCTACAATTATCATGCTATAAAAATCATGATGAGTAATATGGAAGAAAATTGTACTTCACTCCCTTACTCATGAACACAAAATCAAAATATTTTAAACCAATCTTAGCAAAAAATATATTTTATTTTTTAAATGAATAAAGACTAAGATATGTTTATCCAATGACTACAAGATGATTCATATATATATATATATATATATACATGATTGCCAACACAATCCACCATACTAGCAGATAAGAGGAGAAAAATTATTATCTCATCAGATATATTAAAATTATTTGTTTAAGAGCCCAGCACTTATTCATGATTAAGCATCTTAGGAAACTATGAATAGAAACAAAACTGAATGTAGTAAGGCTATGTATTAAAACTCAGTTGCTAAAAATATACATAAAGGAGAGCTCACAGAAATACTGTTTTCAAAATAAGGATCAGAATAGACATAATCACTATTATTCAGAATTTTCTATGACATAGTCATATTAAATAAAGTAACACATGGCTAAATATAAATTAGAAAAGAAATATTAAAATCACCATTATTTGAGCTACATTAAAAATATTTGAACTACATTCAAAATAACAAAAATTAATAACATGAACATTGGTGAAGAGAAGATAAATTTATCATTTCTATGGCAAAGCAATATATCATAGAACATGTAATATTTAAAAAGATCAAATTTACAATAACATAGGGACCTAACAGAAGCAGAAGATAATAAGAAGAGGTGGCAAGAATACACAAAAGAACTGTACAAAAAAGATCTTCACGACCCAGATAATCACAATGGTGTGATCACTCACCTAGAGCCAGACATCCTGGAATGTGAAATCAAGTGGGCTTTAGGAAGCATCACTACAAACAAGCTAGTGGAGGTGATGGAATTCCAGTTGAGCTATTTCAAATCCTGAAAGATAATGATGTGCAAGTGCTGAACTCAATATATCAGCAAATTTGGAAAACTCAGCAGTGGCCACAGGACTGGAAAAGGTCAGTTTTCATTCCAATCCCAAAGAAAGGCAATCCCAAAGAATGCTCAAACTACCACACAATTGCATTCATCTTACATGCTAGTGAAGTAATGCTCAAAATACTCCAAGCCAGGCTTCAACAGTATGTGAACCATGAACTTCCAGATGTTCAAGCTGGTTTTAGAAAAGGCAGAGGAACCAGAGATAAAATTGCCAACATCCTCTGGATCATCGAAAAAGCAAGAGAGTTCCAGAAAAACATCTATTTCTGTTTTACTGACTATGCCAAAGCCTTTGACTGTCTGACTCACAATAAACTATGGAAAATTCTGAAAGAGATGGGAATACGAGATCACCTGACCTGCCTCTTTAGAAATCTGTATACAGGTCAGGAAGCAACAGTTAGAACTGGACATGGAAAAACAGACTGGTTCCAAATAGGAAAAGGAGTACGTCAAGGCTGTAAATGTCACCCTGCTTATTTAACTTATATGCAGAGTTCATCATGAGAAATGCTGGGCTGGAGGAAGCACAAGCTGGAATCAAGATTGCCAGGAGAAATATCAATAACCTCATATGCAGATGACACCACCCTTATGGAAGGAAGTGAAGATGAACTAAAAAGCCTCTTGATGAAAGTGAAAAAGGAGAGTGAAAAAGTTGGCTTAAAGCTCAACATTCAGAAAACTAATATCATGGCATCCAGTCCCATCACTTCATGGGAAATAGATGGGGAAACAGTGGAAACATTGGCTGACTTTATTTTCTTGGGCTCCAAAATCTTTGCAGATGGTGATTGCAGCCATGAAATTAAAAGATGCTTAGTCCTTGGAAGGAAAGTTATGACCAACCTAGACAGCATATTAAAAAACAGAGACATTACTTTGCCAACAAAGGTCCGTCTACTCAAGACTATGGTTTTTCTAATAGTCATGTATGGATGTGATAGTTGAACTATAAAGAAAGCTGAGTGCCGAAGAATTGATGCTTTTGAACTGTGGTGTTGGGGAAGATTCTTGAGAGTACCTTGAACTGCAAAGAGATCCAACCAGTCCATCCTAAAGGAGATCAGTCCTGGGTGTTCATTGGAAGGACTGGTGTTGAAGCTGAAACTCCAATACTTTGGCCACCTCATGAGAAGAACTGACTCATTTGAAAATACCTTGATGCTGGGAAGGATTGAGGGTCGGAGGAGAAGGCGATGACAGAGGATGAGGTGGTTGGATGGCATCACTGACTCAGTGGACATGGGTTTGGGTGGACTCCGGGAGTTGGTGATGGACAGAGAGTCCTGGCGTGCTGCGGTTCACGGGGTCGCAAAGAGTCAGACACAACTGAGTGACTGAACTGAACTGAACTGAAGATATAGAGCATATTGAATAATTCTAATTGAAATAGAAAAGTAGACAACTTTATTAAAAGACATAAAAGTTTATAAGTAGGAAAGTAAACTACGTTCTTGGATAAGAGGACCCAATTAAAAATGTCAGTTTTACCTCAAATTAATATATATTTAATGCAATTCCATTCTAACCTCAAATAAGATTTTGACTAGAGTTTGACAAACCAGTTCCAAAATGTATGTGAAAAAGGGTAAAGAACAATTTTAGCATTTATATCACTGAGTCAACTTCAAGACTTATTTTAAGTTTTAGTAGTTAAGACTATGAAGTTGCTACAAGGATAATAAAGAGATCTATATTACAAAATATAGCATACTTAATCACATGTAAAAGAAAAGTTGATTTATAACAGGGATGGTATTGCAGATGAATTATTCAATAAATGGCATTGGGACAAATGGTTTTATAGTGGGGAGAATAATACTCTATTCTTACCTCATATCATGTACAAAAATCAATTCTAAGCAAAGTACATTTTATAAAGTTAAACCTTAAACTTTCAGAAGATAATAAAGAAATTATATTTGTGACATTGTGATTCAGAAGGCATTTTTAATCAACTTCCCCAAAACAAAATTCATAAAAACAAAGATGGACAAATTTGTCAGCAAAAAATGAAAATTGCTACACATCAAAAGACACTGAAAATATGAAATTATAAGCTATAGACCAAAATGGATTGTTTCAACATAGAAATCAATACAAAAATGAAAGCAATTCATTCAAAATAGGCAAATGACATACAAAACAATTTACAGAAGAGGAAACCTAGAAAACCAATAAATGTTGAACAAATGTTCAATGGCTTCAGTAATCAAAAAATAAAAATTAAAAAAATGATATTGTTTCACTATGCAATCCTACTGGCTACATTTTCAACATCAGACAATATCAAGAGATGGTGAGTACATGGAACAAAAAGAATTCACACAGTTGGTGGTGGTATAAGGTACATATGTTTAACCATTTGGGGAGTAATTGACACTCTGGCACATTTGAAACCACATATCCATCAATCTAGCAGTGCCTAGAAAAAAAAAAAAAAAAACTCATATTTATGCACAAGGAGACATAAAAACATTATTTGAAATAAGGAAAAGTAATGAAAATAATTTAACTCTCCAGGAGGTAAAAAAGGAAAAACCCATGAGAGATTAGTGCAGTAGAATCCTCTATATCAGTGATACATGAGGATAGACACAGGATTGTTGCAGTAAGCAGCTGATTTTTACATTGTAGGATTACTAAATAGATGCAAGATTGAGATCAACTCTGTAAAACTGATTTTTTACTTTATTAGATTTTAATTAACAAAATCTAACATAAACAACTGACTATATTGTCTGTAAAACATAATCTGCACTATTCTTGTTGTCATTGAAGTACTGAGTTTCTGCAAATCCTTTTCACAGAGATGCCCCTATTCAAGTGCTGAATGGGTAACACTGTGTGAACTTGCCCTTTGAATCAGATCCTGCAACCTCATAAGGAACTTTGAGGAGTCTTTGAGAAACACTGAACATAATTCTGAGTGATCCAATCACATGCAACATTTCTAAGAGCTTGTGTGACTTTCTCTGGCTAGAAAGAAGTCCAGTTATGCTTGACAGCTTTGATGATGGCCCAAATGCTCTTGCCACTAACTGCCCTGCAACATACGAATACTCACACACACACACATGCATACTCCATTGCTAACGAACCAAGAAGAGATATAAATAGCAAATCCACTAATAAGTATGCAACACCAAGAAGATCAAAAAGATCAATTCAACTCAGAATCTGAACGTAAAAGGACTGCACTGCCTGCATCCAGTTTTCCTGCGTCTCCACCTGGCGTGCCAACCTTAGCATATCAAGTAGACAGCATGCATTTTGAAGAGGGTAGAAGTCTTATTTTACACGCAAGAGTAAGGTAATTTTATATCTGCTCTAAAGTGGATTAAGTAGTTACAGACAATAGTTAAGCCACTAAAATAATCATGAAGAAGAATGGATAGAAGAACAGATCCTTGCAACAAACCCATGTTAATTACCCTTGCAGCTGGGAGATCAATTTGCATAGTGTCTCTGAAGCCTGTCAGGTATGAATTGAACCACTGAGCTGCTACATTTGATAATCCAGCCCTTGAGCTTACTTTTCCCCCCTGAAGATGTTGTTTCAGCCTACCTGCTTTCCTCATGTAAAAGGGCTTATTTCTAATTAATTCGCTCCTGTAACACACAAACACATGCGTGATTGTGACCTTCAAAGAAATTATTACCAAAATAATATCAAAAATGAAAATTCTTAATTATATGTATTTAAAAAACTATTTGTTTATTAAGTTTTAGATTTAGTTCTTGAAATCTGAGAACTCAAGAAGTGTCCTGGGACTTTTATGGGTTTGCTTGACTAAGTGATAATGAGACTGTACTATAAAAGGGGGGACCTGTATTAAGTCATTTAATATTGAAAACAGCCTTAGGAAGTAGGTAACACAGCTTCCTTCTTTTTACCCAAAGGAGAACTGAGGCACAGAGAACCACAATAAATGGACCAAAGTCACTCAATTAAGGAAATGTCAGAGTCAGGGTTGGAATCCAGATGTCCTGATTCCCAGCACATTCTCTGATCCACTCTGCCTTGGCTCTCCTAAAAAGGCTATTCTTCGTTGCTTCATATGGAATATGAGTCTTTCTATTTAATCATATTAACTTAAGAAGAAATAGAAGCATAAGCACACATCTTAGAAATGTTTATCCACTGGAATAATTTGTCCATTTCTGAATCAGAAAATTAAAAGGTTAAGAGAGGTCCTACAGAAAATAAAATGTACAGAGATATGTGGTGAGAAAGAAAACTAAGAAACTGAGTGGAGCTCTCCTAAGAAAACATAGTAAAACTCAGGATAAGGATTATTCAATTAATCTTAAAAGTTAGAATTGACAATTATTAAAAAAATAATGATACATACCTTAAAATTTATAATCTATATTCTTCCACCAATATTTTTACAGTAGAGCAAATTCTTTTCTTTATGAATATGGATCTATTGATTAAAGTTTTAATTGTCTTTTCATCTAGTTAAGATCTAAAGTCTAGTGGGATTTCACAAAACAGTGAATGTGAATGCAGTTTTATGTGAATGCAAAATTTTCCAAAATTTAGCAAAGACTTTTTCATCATACACTGGTTTCAATCCCACTGAATTCAGCTTTCTTCTACCAAACCCTTACAAAGTAATTAATTTTCTCTTCATCAAAGCAACAATTTTCACATTTATATTTATCTTTTATAATTTACATAATAGTCCTTTACATTTCATAAATAGCAATGTAAGAATATCGGCATTTTGTGAGAAACAACAAAACAGATTATTAACAATCACAGAAATAAAAATCTACTTAATAGATGAATAGATGTATACACATGGAGAGTTTAGAGGGAAGCTTACTAGCCTTGAGCACCCAGAATACAACAGGCCACCGTCAGCTGCATTTGTTACAGAGAGAAAAGAGATCCCAGATTAATCAGAAAGTCTATTAAATGCAGGTCAGTTATGGGTTTCTTTTGTATATACAAAATCCTTGGAAGAAAAATAACCATTTAGTCTTTGACTACTTTATATTGAGGATGATGTAACTGCATATTAATGTTCACTCATAATATCACCTTCTTAGTGTCATGAAGTTACTTAACCATGTGTATTCATTATGTATTTCTATATTCATGTTACAGAAACCTAACTCAAATGAACTTAAATGTTATTGAAGCAAAGGCCCCAAAGGATAAAGCTGGAGTTTGCCAAATAGCATAATGCAAGAGAGGCTAAGATAACTCCAGTCCAGCAAAGCAGAGTACAGCTTCAAATGTGGCTAAATGTGGATAACTAGGAAGGATTATTAATAACACAAAAATACCAGTTAGTAAGTATATTCTCTTATATGACTTTGTGACAAATTCATTTCTATATCTTGCATAATATTCCATTAAGTTCAATAATTACACATGCAAAAATATTGATGTATTTATGGAGAAAAAATCCAACTGGCTCCTGGTAATCAGAGAAGTCATGCGGTTGAAGTGTACCCATGCAGGGCAGAATGAGTAAGTGTTAGAGCAGTGAGCCTTCAGTACCCACTTGCAATCATACTGCAGAGAACTTACTCCATATGCACACCAATTGGGATCCGGGAATTTTCCCTACCAAAAATCCTCTGAGGGATTCCCTCAGAATCCCTCTTGGATTCTGAAATCCAAGAATTCTAGAAAAAAGATTTAATCACCCAATATGGGTTGAATATCTATCAATAGACTCATCACTGAAGTCACCTGAATGGGATCCTAGTCTATTAACTACTGCAGAATATATGTAAATATTCTCAACAGATCCTTTCTAAAGAGACAGTTTCCCCACGGGATAAATTAAAACGCTGCCCAATACTAAAGTTCAAATATATGTAAACATCTGTGGTAGATTTGCAGAGTCTGACAAAGTCACATTAGTGGTACCCTCAAGCCATGTCATCCTAAGAAAAGGATGGTGCAAGATGGGATATTCCCCAAAGGAAGTATTCACTGTTAATTTCAGTGTGAAATTATACTGAAAGCTACATATTTCTAGCCTCAGGTACCGATATAAACTAAGCTAGCAAATCTCTGTAGTAAAATGGAAATAATTCTATAACTAAAAAAGATAACACACAGCAAAGATTGACCTGCCAGATATGCCCATTACCCTAACTCATTATGTCTTTCAGGTTATGGAATTTTGAATTGGTCTTACAAATCCACCATCTGACATGGAAACTAAGAAAGTGATTCAACAAAAGCCTGGTGAACAGTGTGGGAATTCAAGGAAAATCTGAACAACACACTGTAGGACAACTTCAGAAACAGAGAGGAAGTATTAATATTCAAACTTGAGAAGAGAGAAAAGTATCTATGTGAGCCAGAAATGAAGACATAGTGCTTAACAGGCAGAGGTGAGGGTATAACGTGCCAAATAACTTTCTATGAGATAAATTAATTTTAGCCTGACAAAATGCAATAAAATATAAACACCATGAAGTAAGATATGAATGATGAAATTATAAGAATATGGATTGAGATGCAGTATGAGAGGTAGAAATTCATAAGGGGAATAGATATAATAAGGTTAAAAAGGAAAACAAACATTAAATTATTTGAATAATTAATGTCTGATTCAATTGATTCTGTTTTATTAAACCTTACATTCTAAAAGATCACTTCTAAAGCAGCACTTAGAATATTTATAAAATTTAATCTTGTAATAAAACACAAAAAATCCTACAAAACAAGTAAATATGCAGCAAGCAGTTATAATACTGACAAGAATCTTTCTTCAAAATGCAATAAGATAACAAATTAATAACAAGAACAAAACAAATAAACCAACATGGCAGATTTTTCTTTTTTTTAATTTTTACATAAAACTCTATGGTCAAAGGGAAAATCACAGCTAGCTAAGTATTTGTGATTATAAAGAATTCTCAATACCTTATTTTTCATAATTCAAAAATACTCATTATTAAATAATAAAACTAATATAAAATGATGTCATTATGTAAAATCAAATTCAATTGAATAAATTTGAAAAAGGCAATGTAAACAAGAAATTTAGGAATAAGAAATTAATTATATGTGATAAATTCTATTTTAAATAATAAATAAGGCTAGGACCAAATATTTTTGAAAAAGCATGAAAATTGACCAACTTAGAAGGTTGAATTTAGTGAGACAAGACAAATAGAGAAAAATCTACATACACATCATTAGAGGTAAGAAAGAGTCTACAATCATATTATCAGTCCAGTTTAGTTCAGTCACTCAGTCATGTCCGACTCTTTTTGACGCCATGAATTGCAGCACGCCAGGCCTTATAGAAGAGTGAAAATGATTTGAGCATCTTTCACATAACACTATGGTAAATTAAGGAAAATGGTGGCTGAATTATAGAGAGAAAAAACAAGAAAAAATTGAGTAGGGTTGTTTTGTCATAGAGTCCTTGTTCATTCCTGAACATAGCAAACAAAACATTCTTGAATACTTAATTTTATGACATTATCCAGACTACAACCATGGCCAAGACAGGTAAAGAAAACCAAACAAACCCACTTTTAAAAGACTACAAAACAATCTTAGTTATAAAGATGGATAGGGAATTCCCTGGTGGTCCAGTGGTCAAGACTCTGAGTTTCCAATACAAAGGGCATAGGTTCAGTACGCAGTGAGAGACACAAGATCCCACGTATCATGTAGCGCCACCAAGAAAAAAAAATAATAAAGTAGATATAAAAATAAAATCCCTAAACAATGTATTAGTAAAGTGAATCCAGTAATCTGTTAAAAGACTATTTCATCATCTAGAAGTTCAAATAGGAAATGTGTTGGTTTTAATATTAAAGATTCTATTAATTTAATTCAGTTCAGTTCAGTTCAGTCGTTGGTCGTGTCCGTCTCTTGACAATCCGATGAAGAGCAACTCGGGAGGCCTCCCTGTCCATCACCAATTCCTGGAGTTTACTCAAACTCATGTCCATTGAGACAGTGATGCCATCCAACCATCTCATCCTCTGTCGTCCCCTTCTCCTCCTGCCCTCAATCTTTCCCAGCATCAGGATCTTTTCAAATGAGTCAGTTTTTCACATCAGGTGGCCAAAGTCTTGGAGCCTCAGCCTCAGTCCTACCAATGAACACCTAAGACTGATCTCCTTTAGGATGGACTGGTTGAATCTCTTTGCAGTTCAAGGGACTCTAAAGAGTCTTCTCCAACATCACCGTTCAAAAGCATCCATTCTTCAGTGCTCAGCAATCTTTATAGTCCAACTCTCATATCCATACATACCACTGGAAAAACCATAGCCTTGACTAGATGGAACTTTGTTGGCAAAGTAATGTCTCTGCTTTTTAATATGCTGTCTAGATTGGTCATAACTTTCCTTCCAAGGAGCAAATATCTTTTAATTTCATGGCTGAAGTCACCATCTGCAGTGATTCTGGAGCCCAAAAAAATAAAGTCTCTCACAGTTTCCACTGTTTCCCCATCTATTTGCCATGAAGTGATGGGGCTGGATGCCATGATCTTAGTTTTCTGAATGTTGAGTTTTAAGCCAACTTTTTCACTCTTCTCTTTCACTTTCATCAAGAGGCTCTTTAGTTCTTCTTTGCTTTCTGCCTTAAGGGTTGTGTCATCTGCATATCTGAGGTTATTGGTATTTCTTCTGGCAATCTTGATTCCAGCTTGTGTTTCCTGCAGCCCAGCATTTCTCATGATGTACTCTGCATATAAGTTAAATAAGCAGGGTGACAATATACAGCCTTGATGTACTCCTTGAACTATTTGGAAGCAGTCTGTTGTTCCATGTCCAGTTCTAACTGTTGCTTCTTGACCTGCATACAAGTTTCTCAAGAGGCAAATCAGGTGGTCTGGTATTCCCATCTCTTTCAGAATTTTCCACCATTTATCGTGATCCACACAGTCAAAGGGTTTGGCATAGTCAATAAAGCAGAATAGATGTTTTTCTGGAACTCTCTTGCTTTTTCGATGATCCAGCGGATGCTGGCAATTTGATCTCTGGTTCTTCTGTCTTTTCTAAATCCAGCTTGAACATCTGTAAGTTCATGGTTCACGTACTACTGAAGCCTGGCTTGGAGAATTTTGAGCATTACCTCACTAGCGTGTAAGGCCTCCTCAGACAGCCATTTTGCTTTTTTGCATTTCTTTTTCTTGGGGAAGGTCTTGATCCCTGTCTCCTCTACAATGTCATGAACCTCTGTCCACAGTTCATCAGGCACTCTGTCTATCAGACCTAGTCCCTTAAATCTATTTCTCACTTCCACTATATAATCATAAGGGATTTGATTTAGGTCATACCTGAATGGTCTAGTGGTTTTCCCAACTTTCTTTACTTTAAGTCTGAATATGGCAATAAAGGAGTTCTTGATCTGAGCCACAGTCAGCTCCTGGTCTTGTTTTTGCTTACTGTGTAGAGCTTCTCCATCTTTGGCTGCAAGGAATATAATCAATCTGATTTTGGTATTGGCCATCTGGTGATGTCCATGTGTAAAGTCTTCTCTTGTGTTGTTGGAAGAGGGTGTTTGCTATGACCAGTGGGTTCTCTTGGCAAAACTCTATTAGCCTTTGCCCTGCTTCATTCCGTACTCCAAGGCCAAACGTGCCTGTTACTCCAGGTGTTTCTTGACTTCCTACTTCTGCATGCCAGTCCTCTATAATGAAAAGGACATCTTTTTGGGGTGCTAGTTCTAAAAGGTCTTGTAGGTCCTCATAGAACCATTCAACTTCAGCTTCTTCAGCATTGCTGGTTGGGGCATAGACTTGGTTACCGTGATAATGAATGGTTTGCCTTGGAAACGAACAGAAATCATTCTGTCGTTTATGAGATTGCATCCAAGTACTGCATTTTGGACTCTTTTGTTGACCATGATGGCTACTCTATTTCTTGGAAGGGATTCCTGCCCACAGTAGTAGATATACTGGTCATCTGAGTTAAATTCACCCATTTCAGTCCATTTTAGTTTGCTGATTCCTACAATGTCGACATTCACTCTTGCCATCTCCTGTTTGACCATTTCCAATTTACCTTGATTCATGGACCCAACTTTCCAGGTTCTTATGCAATATTGCTCTTTACAGCATTGGACCTTGCTTCTGTCACCAGTCCCATCCATGACTGGGTGTTGTTTTTGCTTTGGCTCCATCCCTTCATTCTTTCTGGAGTTATTTCTTCACTGATCTCCAGTAGCATATTGGGCACCTACCAACCTGAGGAGTTCATCTTTCAGTGTCCTATCTTTTTGCCTTTTCATGCTGTTCATGGGGTTCTCAAGGCAAGAATACTGAAGTGGTTTGCCATTCCCTTCTCCAGTGGACCACAATCTTTCAGACCTCTCTACCATGACCAGACCATCTGGGGTGGCCCCACACGGCATGGCTTAGTTTCATTGAGGTAGACAAGGCTGTGGTCCATGTGATCAGATTGGCTAGTTTTCTGTGATTGTAGTTTCAATCTGTCTGCTCTTTACAGTCAAAGGAAAATAAAATCAAGAGATCGTCTTAATAGAAGTTGGACATTCAATCATCCAATAAATGTCTTAACATTTCCCTGACAGGAAAACTTTTAAAACAAAGAAAATAGTTACAAAACATAAAGAAAGTTTATCTCAAATCTTTTGCCATTTGAGAAATGGAAACACTTCTTCACTAAAGTTAGAAATAGAGACAAAAGTCATAAGGACTAAATATTTGGTAGTTCTCTAGAAGTTCTCATCAAAGTAAAATAAAGAAAATTAAAACTACAACGTTAGAAATTTCACATGAGAAAAACAAACCAAACAAAATGAAGCATGAAAGTGTGTAAAACTTCAATACTAAAAAACAAACCAAAACAAAAAAACACAATACAAATTTAGCAAGTGAAAGAGCATTGCATACTATAGAATTCACTTTGAAATTGTAATAAGCACAGTAAGAAATGTTCCAGTGAAATGAAAATACATACACTGCTGGTATCATGCACTGACACAAAAATTAGTAAAGACATTTGACAAGTAATAGAAACTAGTACTATTTAGCTGAACGATTATGCTTCTAGAAATATATTCTATAAAAACCATGTGAAATATATGAAAGATTTATGAACTAATATTTTTTGTTGTTGTTTAGTCACTAAGTCATGTCTGACACTTCTGTAACCCCATGGACTGTAGCCCACCAGGCTCCTCTGTCCATGGGATTTCCCAGGCAAGAATATTGAAGTAAGTTGCCATTTCCTTTTCTAGTGGATATTTCTGAACCAGATGTTGCATATTTATTATATTGTTATTTATAACATCAAAAAGAAAAAAGAAAAATTTTAATCCTGTTTAAACATAGGTTGGTTAAATATGGGATGGGATATTTAAAAAATTGAATATCACAAATTTTTTAAAAAATAATATTTTAGAATAAAGTATATCTAAATGTATTTATTAGAGGGACTATCTCTTAAAATGACACCTTAATAACAGCAGAATAGCAAAACAGAGTATTAATATAAAAGGATCCACATTAGCTCAGCCCTCTTTGGCCGTCAGTCTCCACTTGCCCTCATGGTGGCCCATGAGGCACCAGTATTTGTGAATAGCTGCTTTGAAAGAATAGCTGTCTTCTGTCTCCTTTCTAAACTTCCACTGCTCTTATTCAGATTTTTATCATCTCTCACCTGACCAAAGATTGCTCTGTCATCCTAACTCATCTCACTGACTCCACACTCACTACCACCAAAACACAACATTTCAATGTATGTTCTTGACAGCAGTAATTTCATTTTGGGAAAAAAAAAAAAAAATTCAGTGGCTTTTACTCTCCTTCTAATCTTTGATATTCTATCCATGATTTAAACCCTAAGGTAAGATGTCAAGAAAGAGTAACTTCAATATTAGATCAACTTGTATCTGTAATGATTAGTGACCAATAATATATGTTCATTATCTAATATATAAAATAGCATATGAAGGGATAGAAAATATGTTGTTAATCTGGACAAACACAGAGACGAAGAAAAGAAATGAAAGATAAATTAGGAAAAATCATGGAAGATATAGGATTCAAACTGGAATAATGGTAAATATTTTTAAAAGTAAAAGGAAGTTGAAAGGATGTTTTAAATGATGTAGTATTATGAACAAAGGCACAGAAGTAATTGTTGCTTATGAGAGAGTGAGGCAATCAACTGGTGAGAGGACAGAAATCATGCCAGGAAGTCAAATAAATAGAATTAAATAGGAAATGTCAAGAGAATATGAAGGTCTTTGAAATTTATATGAATAGTTATTGAAACCCTTAAAGAGAATATTATTACAGTTATGGTGAAGAGTTTAAGGAGGAGGATTCACTAAGCAGATGGAGGTGCAATTACATAATACAGATGAAGAGGCATGAATAGGTAAAAATGGATTGTGGAGTCATGAGAAGAGAGTTTCTGAACCTGTGAAATGAAGCTCTCTCTCCACATACTGAAAGAGGCAAAGAAGAGGACCAAGGACTGAACTGTGGGGAACAGCAAGAATAGGGGGGGGAAGTAATGAAAAGGAAGGAGCACATACATGCAGACTACCCTGTTCTTTTGGTTATCAGTAGTTATACAACAAACTCTCACATAGCTTAGGCACTTAAAACAAATAGCCATTTTATTATTTCTCTCAGTTTTGTGGGTTTGGGATCCAGCTCTATTGTTTTTCTGCTGTTTTTACTTGTTGCATATAATAAACTGCAGTCAGGTGGCAGATGAGGCCCATACATCTGAGTTCAGTTCAGGCGCTCAGTTCTGTCCGACACTACAGCACGCCAGGCCTCCCTGTCCAACACCAACTCCCAGAGTTTACTCAGACTCATGTCCATTGAGTCAGTGATGCCATCCAACCATCTCATTCTCTGTCGTCCCCTTCTCCTCCTGCCTTCAATCCCTCCCAGCATCAGGGTCTTTTCCAATGAGTCAGTTCTTCGCATCAGGTGGTCAAAGTATTGGAGTTTCAGCTTCAGCATCAGTCCTTCCAAAGAATATTCAGGACAGATTTCCTTTAGTATTGACTGGTTGGATCGCCTTGCAGTCCAAGAGACTCTCAAGAGTCTTCCCCAATGCCACGGTTCAAAAGCATCAATTCTTCAGCACTCAGCACTCTTTATAGTCCAACTCTCACATCCATACATGACCACTGGAAAAACCATAGCCTTGACTAGATGGAACTTTGTTGGCAAAGTAATGTCTCTGCTTTTTAATATGCTGTCTAGATTGGTCATAACTTTCCTTCCAAGGAGCAAGTATCTTTTAATTTCATGGCTGAAGTCACCATCTGCAGTGATTCTGGAGCCCAAAAAAATAAAGTCTCTCACAGTTTCCACTGTTTCCCCATCTATTTGCCATGAAGTGATGGGGCTGGATGCCATGATCTTAGTTTTCTGAATGTTGAGTTTTAAGCCAACTTTTTCACTCTTCTCTTTCACTTTCATCAAGAGGCTCTTTAGTTCTTCTTTGCTTTCTGCCTTAAGGGTTGTGTCATCTGCATATCTGAGGTTATTGGTATTTCTTCTGGCAATCTTGATTCCAGCTTGTGTTTCCTGCAGCCCAGCATTTCTCATGATGTACTCTGCATATAAGTTAAATAAGCAAGGTGACAATATACAGCCTTGACATACTTCTTTCCCGATTTGGAACCAGTCTGTTGTTCCATGTCCAGTTCTAACTGTTGCTTCTTGACCTGCATACAGATTTCTCAAGAGGCAGGTCAGGTAGTCTGGTAATCCCATCTTTTTAAGAATTTTCCACCATTTATTGTGATCCACAAAGTCAAAGGCTTTGGCATAGTCAATAAAGCAGAAGTATGTTGAGGCCTTGGTGGAAATGGCTGGATGTCTATGCTCTACTGGACCCCTGGGACAGCAATTGGAATGGCTTGGTCTCTCTCTCTCTCTCTCTCCTTTTCCCTGTGACCTTTTCCTATCATGTCTACACGTGATCTCTCCAGCAGGGTATCCAGACTTCTTACATGGCACCTCAGGACTTTTAGGGGTCCTGAGGACTCCCCAGGACTCACATAAACTGGTGTTTCCAGCCCTTCTTAAGTTGTAGGACCAAACCTGGCAGAGTGTCACTTCTGCTTTATTTGCCTATTAAATCTTATTTATTTCATTTTTTAGCATACTTTCCCTTAATCTGTCCATCTGCTTATTATCCCATAAGCATGTTCTAAATTACCTTTCTGGCTTTTGCTGATACTCTTTATCTTTATTAAAATATTCTCTTAACTCCCAACCTCTTTTTAAAATATTAATTGTGTCAAAACACATCACAGGTGCAGTCCATCTTTAATATGTGAGGGGACTACAGTTTCAGAAGACATTGTTCATTGGTGGCTGTATTTGGAGACTAGCTCTTGCCACCAGTACATAGGAACTTTTCAATAAATATTTAATCCAGTAACTTAGCTTCACAAAAACATACAGGAGACAAATTATATTCTCCATCTGACAAATGAAACTAAGGCTGAGAGAAGTTAAGTGATTTGGCTAAAGTCCCACAGTTAACAAGTATTAGTATTGGGTTTTTCAAACTCCAAAACGCTATAGCACACAGTGCTAATTTGTAGTAATAAAAGTAATGCCATTTTGATAAAGACAAGGTTAAGGGCCAGGAATTGAATGCATGATAGTTTCACATACTCTTAAAGCAGGGTAGTGGCAAGAATAATAATCTGGGGGAAAGCATGCTATAAAGATGTGGTAGGAAACTTTAGAATGAAAATTTTTCTTCAAAGATACCATTTCCAACTGAGCCTTTGGGCAAGAAACTTAGTTTTTGCTTTACAAATGATAGTCACAGACCATGAACACCTTTTTAAATGCTATTCTTCAAGGCTGAGAGCAAGCGGTCCAATTATAAAAGAATTGATCTTGTTAAACTTATTCTTAAATTTTTTATTTCCCTCCTTGGTTAATTCAATTTCCCTTCAAAGGCATGAATCATCAAGACATAATGTGAACATTCAGCCACAATGGAAGAGGCTGTTACATTATTTGGGTGTACCTGATAGAATTCAGACAGAACAGATTGAACAGGGTCAAATGAAACCCGCTCAGCTGCATATCTACAGTACTCAGGATGCTTATTGTTTTCCTGTCACTGTAGGACTTCACAAAAGATTTGTTATAATGAAAAGAGAATACACATCTCTCTTTGCTTATTTCATCCAAAATGGTAACAAATTTTAAAAAAAGATGGGAAGCTAACATTTACCTGTGCTTACCAAGAACTGGGCTGCGTAATTTCTCTACATCTTAAGCAGTTTTGGGGGCAACTCTGCTAAAATAGGCACCATCATTTCATTTTTACAGATGAGGGAAAATGAAGAACAGAGAAGGTAAGTGACAGACCCAACTTTACACAGGTGATCAGTAATAGCAAATTAAGGATTTGAATGAAAACCTAACAGATGTCAAAACACTTGTTCAATGCCTCTGAAGATTTCAGCCTCATGATTGTTTGTAACAATAGCCAATAAACTGAATATTCATAAATAAAACTTGACCTGAAAATATCATAAAAATCTAATGTATAGGAAGAATCTGAAATATCAGAATTTGGAGCCTTTTGAAGGTTAGGGTTTTGAAGGTAGAGGGAAGGACTGAGAGTCATTTGCTCTCATTTCTCAGAGAAGGAAATGGGAACAAACCGGGCCCCAGAGACTCTCCCTTTTATCAAGGTTTTGCTCATGAAATATTTTGGAATTGTCCTCTTCCTTACCCCCTACTACTTTAACCCAGAAATTTTTGACTGCACATTTGCCAAAGGGGTTTTACTATGGTAACCTTCAGGCCTGCACAAAGAACACAGTCAAAACAAATAGCTCTCTTTAAATGTCATTACGGGGAGTAAAATTCTGTGTGGTGTATTAATGGGCCTCCCACAGCTAAATCCTAGCATACCACTTTGAAAAATGTCCCCTGTGGGCATCGCTTAAACCAACAAAAGTGAGGGAATTTGAGAGTTAAGAGAAAACACGATCTGGCTCTGGTGAAAATTAATAGAAGACAGAAGAGTATGAATAAAGTGAGAAATCAGGGAGACAAATTAAATTTTCTTTGTTTTCATCCTTTTTAATGTTATTTTAATGTGGAAGGCCTAAAGAGAAATCTGGTGTTTTTTTGCACACAATTTCGTTATTTTTGAATTTATTCAATCTTTAATAGAAGTAGAAATCCTGCCTTTGGCTTAAGAAATATAAAAAAGGGGAGAAATTTGTTTTTCTTCCCCAGTCATCAGACAATATCCATAAAAGATCAGAGCATACTTAAGTGGTTAATATACATATAGTGTTTTATCCCGTATGCCTTGTTTACCTCATAAATATGTTGGCTGCTCATTTTTTAAAGACTTATTAAGGAATAAGCTAATTTCCAAAGCTTATTATGGAATTAGTCAGCATACCTAATAGATCTCTAGAGAGAATTTGACTCATGATATAAGTGTATCTTGAGGATAGAATTGATGTATGGTTAGAAATCTTCATGAAGATAGTTTAAAGCTTTTACCAGTCTTTATTAAACCTACTGCTTACTTGCTTATTATATCTTTTTCAAGGCAAAGGAATTAGTTCTTGTTTTGTTTCCCCCTGCCTGGAGCCTGAGGCAGCTTGCTTTAATCTATGCTCTGACTCCCTAGGATAACCAAGAAGCTTCACCATTCATTTCCTACAGAGAGAAAAACTGACATTGAGTCTAATCAGCACTGTCTACAACCAGGATGCCTAAGACATGGCTGTCTTTAGGCTTTCTCCTTTGCTTCCACCTTCCTCTCCTTTATTCCACTGACTCTATTTCTACATGGCTTCTGCAAAACCAGATTAAAAGAAACCCATGCGGTACCCAACACGATAGGGAGATCAGGAAGTTCTGTTGGTATTGTTATTGGATGCTGAGTATGAATTTCCAAGTCCTGTGCCTCATACATCAAATAAGAAAGATATTGACTTTCTAAGAGATAGTCTGTAACTTCTTTTTTGGAACTGAGGCAATAGTCACTTATTACCAATTTCTGAGAGAGAATTATCTGAGAAAACAAAATTCACTACCATGTCATTGCTGAATTGTCTCATTAGTTTCTGCTCTGAAATGATGACAATGTATTAGGAATAGAATCCATGCCTAAATGTTCTCTACCAGTGAGGAGCACAACATCTTATGCCAAAGGCAAGGGCTAATCAGTGTTTCTTTGTAAATATTTTGATATTAAATATCAAAAATTTTAAATAAAAAAAAAATTCAGACATAAGGCCAACTTTCAAGTGTTCATGGGGCTTCTCTATAACAGTAAGAGAATGGGTTAGTTTCTCTCATTGAAATAGCCTGAAGATTGTGTTAGCAGGTGTTTAGCTGAAACAGCACTAGATCAGTGTCTGCGTGAAGCTCTGCCATATGCTTAAGGGGATTTTGTTCATTTCTTAGAATATGTTTTCTCAAATTCCATAATGATAATTTATATCTCATATAAAAGTAAAAGTGTTAGTCACTCAGTTGTGTCCTACTCATTGTGACCCCATGGAGCCTGCCAGGCTCTCCTCTGACCATGGGATTCTCCAGGCAAGAATACTGCAGTGAGTTCCCATTCTCTTTTCCAGGGGATCTTCCCAACCCAGGGATTGAACCTGGGTCTCCTCCCTTGCAGGCAGATTTTTTACCATTTGAGCCACCAGGGAAGCCCATGTATTATATAATTTGCTGCTAAAATTCAATCATATTATATCCAATTATTTAACAAATGTTTATTATACCACTAACTTGTGACAGGCAAGGCCCAAGGGATAAAGTGATGAACAAAATCTCTATTCTCAAGGATTTTATGCTCTACTGGTGATTAAGGAAATAAAGGTGAAGCAGAGTATGAGAGAGAGAGAGGAATTAGAGAAACTGGTAGAAAATCACATCACAGAGGTAGTCAGTGACAGACCAGTGTACAGTAGTTTTTAAATACATTTCTATGTGCTGGGAGTTAGTTGAAGTTAATGAAAGCAGACAAGTCATATGATTCAATTTGCCTTTGAAAAAATTCACTCTGACTACTGTGCAAAATATCAGAGAAGCAAGGATCAGATTAGGGGATAATATGGGAATCCGTTGTAAGAGTCCTAGCAAAACACACTGGTATCTTGGAGTAATGCATTAGTGCTAAAATTCTTTAGAGGCTACCTTTCAAAAGACTGAGTCAATGGTGTTTGAAGATTAATTAGATAGGAGGTAGGAGAGAAAGATAACCTATCAGTCTTGGCCTGATTAAGAGAATGGCTCTTAGTGCCTAGATACAGATAAACTCTGGTATTCATGGTAAACTCTGGTGAGAGTTGGACTATAAAGAAAGTTGAGTGCCAAATAGATGCTTTTGAACTGTGGTGTTGGAGAAGACTCTTGACAGTCCCTTGGACTGCAAGGAGATCCAACCAGTCAATCCTAAAGGAAATCAGTCCTGAATATTCATTAAAAGGACTGATGTTAAAGCTGAAACTCAGCATCAGTACTTTGGACACCTGATGAAAAGAACTGACTCATTTGAAAAGACCCTCATGCTGGAAAAGATTGAAGGAAGAAGGAGAAGGGGCCAACAGAGGATGAGATGGTTGGATGGCATCACCAACTCAAAGGACGTAAATTTGAGTAAGTTCTGGGAGTTGGTGATGGACAGGGAAGCCTGACATGCTGCTGTTCATGGGGTCGCAAAGAGTTGGACAGGACTGAGTGACTGAACTGTCTGAAGCCTCAGGGCTCCTCACTTACACAAGACCTTCCCAAAGCTCTAAAGTTCTGATCTGGGCAATAAAGGTATATTCATATGGTCAAATACATATATATACACTTTCCAAAACTAAAATGTAGCTGTGATAGGTTCAAGCCACTGCCTCCTTACCCTGGAGCACCCTGCTTCTTGGGCCAAGGGGTATTGCCATCTGGAATCCAGCTAAAAGAAAGCTGAGTAACAGATTATGGTAAATTGTTAAACACTGCATGTTGAGTCATTTCAGTCATGTTTGACTTTTTGTGACCTTATGGACTGTAGCCTGCCAAGCTTCTCTGTCCATTGGATTCTCCAGGGAAGAATACTGGAGTGGGTTGCCCTTGCCCTCCTTCAGGGGATCTTCAAGACCCAGGGATCGAATCCACATCTCTTAAGTCTCCTGCATTAGCAGGTTCCTTACCACTAGCACCACCTGGGAAGCCCATGTGTGAAAATCACTCAGTCCTGACTGACTTTGCAACTCCATGGACTATACAGTCCACAGAATTCTCCAGGCCAGAATACTGGAGCGGGTAGCCATTCCCTTCTCCAGGGGATCTTCCCAACCCAGGGATTGAACTCAGGTCTCCTGCATTGAAACCAGATTCTTTACCAACTGAGTCACCAGGGAAGCCCCCATGGTACCCAATAAATCCCTTTGTCCAGACTCCTGTACAATATGACTCTACTTCCCACCATAAAATGGAATCTTCACCAACAGAGTGCTCTTATGACCTTGAGATTTGCAGTTTCTACTTTCAAACTTGGAACAGGAATTGGGGCTACTTGGAGAGACAGACTATAGTCAATGAGATGTCATATGAGAGAGAGAAACCAAATGGAGGAGAATCAGGGTGAATCAAGGTGTCCCTGTTTGACAGAAGCAACAAACCCCCTGACACCAAGTGAAGCCACTTTGGTCTTCCATTGCCAGTCAAACCATCCCAGATAGACATCAACTGGAAGAGAAATAAGCCATCCCCACTATACACCAAATATGCTACCCACAGAATTGTAAGCAATAAGAAGGTTATTATTTTAAGCTACTATATTATTTTTTTTTTGAGGGGGGAGGAGGTTGACACAGTAGCTGATAACTGACATATGGATAATTTACTTTGGTTTTCAGTAGAATATATTTACACAGTTTGCAATCACTTCAATATATCATTAGGTTATTGCTTTCTCTCCATGTGTTGTGCTGGGCTTCAGGAATAGTTCTGACACCCGTTGTGCTGACTGTCTTGGCATCGTGACTCCACTATGCAGGGCCAGAGATGCTACTGCGCAATGAAAGTGTCCTATAGTGTCTGGCACCCGAACTGTGTAAAGCTTTGGAAGGAAAACAGTGCTAAGACCTTCAGAGCCAGAAGAACTGTGGGGAAAATTCACCCAAGTATTAGTTGTATAAAATTCTGAGTATTAGTTTCGTATTAACGTCAGATCAAAATGGAAGTTCTTGGAAATATAGCATATAAATTTTAAATTTACTACATCTTTTTCTTTATGATGAGAATTACACACAATGCAATTTATCAGAAATTGTGCACTTACAGGACACAAATTTGTGTTAAAAATATGAAAGCAAGTATATTTGTGTAATCACATAAAGAATATGACAATTTTTTAAAACTTTATGACATTATTAATGACTATTAGAAGCTGAAATAAACTTTTCTGTTATCAAGAACTCTATTTTAATGTACTTTTAAAATTTTAGAACCACTATTTTAAGATTTTAATTTTTTTAGAGCATGTTTAAATTCACAGCAAAATTGAGAGGGTACAGTGATTTCCTGTATACCTCCTGCCAAGCACATGCATAGCCTCCATATTATCAGTGTGACTCTTCAGAGTGGCATCTTTTTTACAATTGATTAACTTACATTCACCGGCTTCCCTAGTGCTCAGATGGTAAAGAAACTGCCTGCAACTCAGGAACCAGGTTCAATCCCTGGGCCGCACAGTCACACACGCACTCACAACTCACAACTGACACATCATTATCTCCTGACATCTGTAGTTTACAGTTTCCCTCGGTGTTCGCTGTGTGCTATGAGTGAATGTGTTAGGGGCTCACGCACGCACGCATGCTTAGTCGTTTCAGTCGTGTCCGACCCTGTGCAACCCCATAGACGGCTGCCCACCAGGCTCCTCTGTCTCTGGGATTCTCCAGGCTCAGTCATGTCTGATTGTTTGCAACCCCCTCGACTGTAACCTTCCAGGTTCTTCTGTCCATGAAATTCTCCAGGCAAGAATACTGGAGTGGGTTGCCATTTCCTTCTACAGGGGATCTTCCTGACCCAGGGATTGAACCCCGGTCTCCTGAATTGCAGGCAGATTTTTTTACCATCTAAGCCACAAGGAAGCCCTCTACATTCTAAGGATATGGCCAGATGTATAATGACATCATCCACCTTCATATCGATAGTACTATATAGAGTACTTTCATTACCTTAAAAATCCTCAGTGCTCTACCTGTTCCTCACTCCTCAATCCTCAACCCCTGGTAACCACGGACCTTTAAGTCTCTCCAGAGTTTCACCTTTTTCAGAACATCATAAAGATGGACTCATACATTATGAGTCTGATTGGGCCCTTTCACTTAATAATATGCATTTAGGTTTCTTCCATGTCTTTCACTGGTTTGAGAGCCATATCTTTTTATCACTGACTAAGATTCCATGGTCTAGATGTTTATTTATCCATTCATCTACCAAAGGAAATATTGGTTGCTTCCAAGTTTTGGCAATTATGAATAAAACTATTTTACATATTCATGTGCAGGTTTTGTGCAGACATACATTATCAACTCCTTTGGGTAAAATTGCTCAAGTATACGGTAAGAGTGTTTGGTATTATAAGAATCCACCAAATTACTTTCCAACGTGACTGTACCATTTTGCATTTCTACCAACAATGAATTGAATTTCTTGTAGTTTCACATTCTGGCTAGTACATGGTGTTTTCAGTGATTTGGATTTTGGCCATTTTATTAGGTATGTAATGGAATCTCATTGTTATTTATATTTCTCTAATGATGTATGATATGGAACATCTTCATACATTCCTTGATGAGGTATCTGTTAAGATGTTTGTCTTCTTACTTAAATCAGGTTATTTGTTGTTTTCTGTTGAGTTTAATTTACTTTTTAGTTAAATTTTTAATGACTAATTTTTAAAGAAAATATTAACTATGTTAAAGGAAAGAATAATTCTTTCTATTGTCTCTATTTAAAATATTATAAACTACAGTCACATGCAAAAATAAATATGCAACTAAAAATATTAGAAAAGTAAAATGTGTTGAGTAGGTGATTCTTAAAAACACTCTTTTCTCTATAGATTTTACAGTTTTGTAGTACATTTCAGCCTTTACATTTTTGTAATTTGCTATAACTCTGAAAGAAGCTCTGTTACCTATTTTGAAATTATAACTTTTATTAATTTTCTTAAAGAATGTTCTCCAAAAAGTCAGGCTGTAACCTTGGTAGGACCATTTACCAGAACTGGAACACTAAAGAGGATATTAAAGGGCTTTGAGAATTGTAAAGTCTTGCCATTTTTATATTGCCTTTCCAAAAGGCACTGAATGTATCCCCGATGTATAATTGTGTATAGTGCCTGAAGGGTCACAGCTTTCCCAGCTCTTAAAGGACAAGTGCTCACTTTGGCTGCCAAAGGCTCCACTTCGGCGCCTGGGGACTTCATAAGTGTATTAGGCTACACGACAGCCTAATGTGTAGCACGGACAGGGGAAAGTACAAACAGGACTGACAGAATCTTGGGGCATAAGCATTCATCAGTCTCACCAGATGGCCCACAAGCAGCGGTCCAAGTGGTTTTATTGCCAACTCCTCCAAGCTCCGAGAGGAGTCAGTGTCAACATAAAATACTGTTGAACAAGGTGTCCTCATAAGTAGGTTCCTTTAAAGATCTATCTTATAAGAATATTAAGCTTCCACCTATGTAACATTCATTGTGTTTATTTTTAATAAATGAATAACTCTTTTCTTGGCATACAAATGTAGGAACACGAGAAGAATTTGTTATGTCATACAGAATGGATTAAGCATAGGATATATAGAACTTAAGGTTTTGTATGTCATTCAATATTTTACTTGAATATAATAACTAGTATCTAATGTGTTCTTCAGGTCATAGAGTTTTGTCGACTTAGTTTATAATATTCCAAAGAAGGCTGCATTTTCAAACTGTCTTCAGCAAATAAGTAAATATTTCATAGAAGTGACCAAGAATCTAGATTCAGATGGGAAAATCTTCCCAGTTATTGTGAAAAAGAAGTCTCAGATTCCATTAAAATGCATATGGAGAACCAGATTTATGCCCAGGAATAAGAAGCAGACTAAAACTATTGAGTATAAACCATCCATAGGTGCAAAGTTCATATTTCTACAAAATCACTTTAAAATATCCAAACATATGCATTTGTCTAAATTAGCCATGTCTTTTAAATACAAGACAAAATATTTTGGCAAACATTTATATTATTTATAATGGACTTAGACTTTTAACTTTAAAACAAAGATTTGTAGATATTGAAATCTACATGACAGACAACATGAAATTATTAAATCTAGGGATAATTTAAGAGAGAGAACAACACCCCCTTTTCCAGTGAACATCAAATAAGAAGGTGGTCCAAGACATCTAACATCTTGTCTTCATTCCTCATTATAAGTTTGTGGAGCATGAGCTATGATTAGGGAAATTTTCACTTAATTTTTTTTTTTGTCTATTTCAGTCATATTTTACTACAAATTCCCAGAATCTCTCAAATATATTTCAAATTTCTGAAAACATCAAAATATTATGTATTGGATTTTCAGTCAGTTTTATTGTTCTAAACTTTTGTTTAAATCTTATCAATTAATTTGTTTCTGTGACTAAGAGACAATTGTAATATGGATTTCCTTTTTGTAATATGGAGGTCAGAGTACCTCTGCTACCAAGTCAATGTGCCGTATGTCTCCAAGGGTGGCCAAACACAGGAAGCAACAGGGCATACATTTTGCAGATATTTATGAGAATATTTCTTGAGAATGAGAAAATACAAAATTTTCTGGAGGTTCCAGACTTTATTGAGAAGTTTACTTTTCCATTAAGCGTTTTTCTGTTCAGACTTAGGAAATTGTAACTTTGGTTGAATTCCGTAGCTTCACAGTGTAATTTTAAGTAACTCACTGTGATGAAAAGTTCATCAGCATCTGCTTGCAGTTTATCTCTGTGTCAGCTCACATTAGGAGAAGTATGCCTGGGAATTTCCTGGTGGTCCAGTAGTTAGGACTCTGTGCTTTCCCTGCCAAGGGTGCAGGTTCAATCTCTGGTTGGGGAACTAAGATCCTACAAGCTGGGTGGCACAGCCAAATAAATAAATAAAAGTGAAAAAAAAATTTTTTTGAAGAAAAGTATGCCTTGCATCAGCTCAAACCAACATAGTACGCACTTCTGTGCCTACAGTCAGGGTATCTAGGGGGAGAACATGTGATAGAGCCTGTACATTGTCCATCAGTGATTCAGACCTAGTCCTCAGATGGAATTTTTTGTTTTTTTTTTCCTAGCAAAGCAAACTTTATTGTGGCCCTGAGTCAGGGCGCTTCCCTCCAGGTCTTGCAGCAACCGAGAGATGGGGTGAGAGGCTCACGTGTTGCCCCCCAACATGCCCATCATATTCAGACTCCGCACAGTGGTCTCACAGGTCCTCCTTCGGTCCCTGAGGCCCGGTGCTCCTGACTCCTCATCTCTTATGTCCCAGTTTTTTAGGTCTGGGTGTGGATTTGGGTGAGGATTTGGCCTTTCTGGCAGGGCTCCCTTTAAGATGGTGTCTCACTCCCTCCTCTTCTTTTTCCATCTTTTTTTCTATGGCAGCGGTTGTCTGCTTCTGGGGTGCCAGCCTCTTGACTTGTTTGATGGGCATCTCCTTCTCCAGGGACACATCAGTTTATATAGATTTGCAAACCCTCCATTGAATAATAGACTAACTTTATATCTCGAGTTCTTTAAACAATATTAAAAGTGTTCTTATTTTTTGTTTTATCATTGTTAGCGAACATATCTTTCAGGTTCTTGACCAAATTTCAAATTCCTTGAACATATATAAATTCACATTAACTTCTAGATCCTTTAGAATCTCAGAAATTGGAGATGAAGCTGTTAGACTCCAAACTTTGGTCAGATGAACATAGGTAACTAAGGCAAAAGGAAAGAAAAAAATGGACCTCTTCCTATATTCCCAACACCTCAGCCAGGTTTCCACATTCATATTAAATCCTCAGCATGTTTTCCAGGGCCATAAATACATTTGCCATAAAAGAGACAACCTTGGTGCTTAGAAGTTGACATATAATAACTGTTTTATTTCTACTCAGGGAAGTTTCTGGCTTTATTTTAAATCTGCCATTTTAGAGTTCAAATGCAATGATGAAGAAAAAATAAAGTACGAGTTCCCTTTTACTGGTCACAATCAGAAATTACTGTTCTTTCTAAAAACCAAGAATGAAGGTACTGGAACTAAAATAAAAATTACTACAACAAAGTAGACAATGAAAATTGATTTGATAATGAAAAAATTTTTAAATTCATGCCTTAGTCACAGAGACCTACTGGGAAATTTGCATCTTGCTTAATTAGTCTTGGTAAATCTTGAGTATCATCAGTTTATTTTGTGAGTGCAGCCGGTTCATGCCCAGACCAGAAGTTTAGGAGAATCTAAGCCACACCGTCCAGTATGAACGTCATTCACTTAGCAGGAACAAAACATCCCACCGTGTCCTCTCCCTAGCTCAAAATCTCTGTAGAGTTTTCAAACAACCATGTGAATAAGATAGGTCCTTCCATCAACCCAAACCACAAATAAATCAGAATATACTAATGCTTGGCAAAATGGGTTTCTTTCCCTCCAAATTGTTGTTACTGTTGTTTAGTCACCAAGTCGTGACCGATTCTTTGTGACCCCATGAACTGCTACAGAATGCCAGGCTTCCCTGTCCTTCATTATCTCCCTGAGTTTACTCAAATTATGTCCATTGAGTCAGTGATGTCATCCAACCATCTCATCCTAGGCCCCTTCTCTTCTTGCCCTCGATCTTTCCCAGCATCACTTCTTTTCCAATGAGTTGCCTCCTCACATCAAGGTGGCCAAAGTATTGGAGCTTCAGCTTCAGCATCAGTCCTTCCAATGAATATTTAGGACTGATTTCCTTTAGGGATTAACCGGTTTGATCTCCTTGATCTCCAAGGGACTCTCAAAAGTCTTCTCCAGCACTACAGTTCAAAAGCATCAGTTCTTTGGCACTCAGCCTTCTTTATTGTCCAACTCTCACATCCATACATGACTACTGGAAACACCATAGCTTTGACTATACAGACTTTTGTTGGCAAAGTGATGTCTCTGTTCTTTAATACACTGTCTATGGTTGTCATAGGAATTCTTCCTAGGAGCAAGCTTCTTTTAATTTTGTGGCTGCAGTCACCATCTGCATTCATTTTGGAGCTCAAGAAAATGAAATCTGTCACCATTTCCACTTTTTCCCCACTTATTTCCCATGAAGTGATAGGGCCAGATGACGTGATCTTTGTTTTTTGAATGTTGAGTTTTAAGCCAGCTTTTTCACCCTCCTTTCACCTTCATCAAGAGGCTCTTTTGTTCCTCTTCACTTTCTGCTCTTAAAGTGGTTTCATCTATATCTGAGTTTGTTGATATTTCTCCCTCCAAATTAGTAGGGAGGAAAAAAATTATCAGTTTGTATGAGCATGTGCCCTGTCTTAAATTTTGAACCAAAATAAAGAAATAGAGGGGCTTCCCTGGTGACTCAGACGTGGAGCCTGCAATATGGGAGATGAGCGTTCCATCCCTGGGTCAGAAATATCTCCTGGAGAAAGAAATAGCAACTCACTCCAGTATTCTTGCCTGGGAAATCCCATAGACAGAGGAGCCTGGTGAGTTATAGTCCAGGGTTTGCAAAGAGTGGGACATGACTGAGCGACTAACACTTTCGTTTTCAAGGAAATAGACTGATTTTGCTACCATCAGAATCATTCATCAGAATTAAGATCCTAGTATTATAGACCTGAAAGCCTCCTCAAGAGGTCATCAAGCCCAGATTGTGCCGTATTAATCAAAGGGAAATCCAACATATGTGCCAGCATGCATTATGATTTGTAATTTGAAGTTGACATAGTATAGATTTCTGGGAAACTGTGAGTAAATTACCTTACCATTTTCTGCCTTAGTGTCACATCTGTAAAATGAGGAAAAGAAAAACTATCTCAAAGGGCCACTGCAAAATGCTCCAAGATTCACAAAAGAAAGGGCATGTTGATAAATTATTGCAAGAGATTCATTTGCGACTGATAATCTTAGAAGAGAAAATTTCATACTTAAAAACAAGAAGCATACTTAGTTCAGTATTCAGAAAAAAAAGAAAATTAAATTGAGAAAAATATAAAAACAATATGCAGAAGAGAATATATGGAGACATTGTCCTTGGTATATTTGTTGATCCATCTCTGAATAGCTTTTTCTGTCATCTCTATGTTTCCAATTTCAGAATATTCAACAAAATAATAGGTCCCCTGTTGTAGATCCAGTGTTAAAAATAACACTGTATATTGTGGAGATTTGAATGGTGATACTGAGAATATTGATTAGCCAATAATTGGCAAAGAAGGTTTTTTCTTAGAGAGGAACATGGTTATCAATTGGAAAAAGCATCCCTTTAAAAATGATGTCTCTGTACTTAACTCATTTATGCAGCTTCCTTCTTCTTCTGAAAAGTTTGCCCTGATAGATAGCTGAGCTTCCCTTGCTGGTCAGCATCAAAGCTGTCGCCATGAGCCCAGAGCAAAAAGAACTGCTTCCCATCCCTTGAGTTCCCTGCGGAAAGAGAGAGGGCACAGCTCTTTGCAGACCTGAATGGGAAACATCTTTTCAGATTCAGATCTTTTCCTCAGTGAAAGACCTGAAGCCTTGTAAGACTTGATTTTAGCAGCATTAACTTCAGCCACTCAAGTGCATCAAAATGAAAAAAAAAGAAAGAAAGAAAAGAATGGTACATCTTTGTATCGTATTTCCAAAAGCCAAGGGGGAAGAATTCTATAGCCTCTGTGAATACAGGTAACATGAGAGAATAGACAAGTATATTAGTATTCTCCCTTCCTCAGGCTCCAAATAAGATGATTACTATGGAAGCGAAAGTGTTAGTTGCTCAGTCCTGTCAGACGTTGGCAAGCCCATGGACTGTAACCCACCAGTCTCCTCTGTCCATGGAATTCTCCAGATAAGAATACTGGAGTGGGTAACCATTCCCTTCTCCAGGAGATCTTCCCAACCCAGGGATTGAACCAGTGTCTCCCACATTACAGGCAGGATCTTTATTGCCTGAGCCACAAGGGGAAGTTTACTATTCTCCTTTCCTAAGGCTCCAGAGAAGGTGATTACTGAACGCTGTGCTTAGTCACTTAGCCATTTCCGACTCTTTGCAACCCCCATGGACTTTAGTCTGCCAGACTTCTCTGCTCAGGGGGCTTCTCTGGGCAAGAATGCTGGAGTGGGTTGCCATGCCCTCCTCCAGGGGATCTTCCCAACCCAAGGATTGAACCCAGGTCTCCTATATTGCAGGCGAATTCTTTACTGAATGAGCCACAAGCCCATCATATTTTGCTGTTGTTTAAATATAAACTGATTTTATAAGGTCTAAATTCTGTAAAATATGGACATTGACTTTAAAGTAGACATGTTATTTTAACTAGACATGCTATCTAGGTAGTAACCTTACCTAGAAGTAATAACTATAGGATGTCTCCCCTACAATGCCTCAAGCCCCCAAATGTAAATACTATTCAACACTTCAATAACTCTAAGTCCAAGGTGATCACAATAATGACCCATGAGAAATCAGTTTCATACCTGAAAAACATTTCAAATAAAAAACACTTTACAACTTAATTCCAGGGCACCATATACTTATACGTGGCCACTCACTACCCTCTTCTAGGGTTGACATCACTGATCAATTACAAAACATGCCTCACTGCAAAGCCTTCCCCACCCCCGCCCCACCAAATACACCTGCCCTCTCCATGGTGGTTTGTAAGGGAAAACCAATGTGGATCTCATGAACTTCATGACCATCACAGCACTCGGTCTAGGTGAAATCTAGAAGATTCTTTCTGTCCTTCAAAGGCATCATCAGTTTTTCATGTTCTAGAGATTTCTTTCTTCTAACGTCCTTTGGATAAAATGCTGGCCTGGTGTATTGGTTATCTAGGGCTATCATAAGACTATACCACAAACTGAGTGGCTTGAACAACAGAAATGTATTGTCTCACTGTTCTGGAGATTAGAAGACCAAGACCAAGACGCTGAGGGGGATTCGTTTCTCCTGTGGCTTCTCTCCTTGGCCACCCCTTCCCTCTGTCTTCATGTGGTCGTCCTTCTGTGTATGTCAGTGTCCAAATATCCTCTCCTTATAGGGACATCAGTCATATTGGATTAGAGTTCACTCTAATGACCTCATTGTAACTTAATTACCTCTTTAAAGACCTTGTCTCCAAGTATAGTTACAGTGTAGTGTTCTTAGAGGTTAGAACTTTATAAAAAATTTGGGAAACCTATCTCAGCCCACATTACATGAAACTGAGGTATTCTTCAAATGTAAGCCAAATTTCATAATTTTATCAAGGATATTTATATTTCAAATGATTACGCATTCTCATTGATACAACAGCATTCTTTCAGCTAGCTGCATCATCATGGTGTGACACTATGATACCCTATGTATTTAGATATTTGTATTATTCATTTATTTTTGTGACTTTCAAGATGATGTTAAGGTTTGCAATTATCTTGGCAAGCTGATTCAGATTCCTATACAGTATTGGCCTTTGACCTGCAGTTTCTGCTTCTAAAGTTTCTTCTCTCTTCCTGCTGTTCTCATCTTTCCATGTATCTAGTTTCAGGATAATTTATACTACTACAAACCAATCTTCTTCTGTCCTCTATTTTTTCCATTTTGATTTTATGCCTTGATATTTATTGGTTTTACTATTAATCTCTCTTCTTAAAATCCTGTATTCAGTAAGCAAAATCTTTTAGGGATATAAAAATCTATTTCCTAAGAACACGAACTAAGGATTAAGGTGTTTCCTACATATCATTTAACCAGAAAAGTCACATTCCTTTAGACCATAAAAGAATGCATATTCACAATGAAAAATAATAACAAAAGGAATTTAATATTTGCCTTTTAATAGATGGAATTTATTCAGTGCCTTAGCTCTATCCATTATTTAACCTCTCAGCAGAATTTCATGAAAAGTTAATGCTGACATTTTTCCATAAGTTTGTGAATTTCTTTAGTTAGAGATAAAAGGGAAGCATCTGGAAAGAATCTGCCTGGAACATGGGAGATCCAGGTTTGATCCCTGGGTTGGGAATGAAGAGCCTCTAGAGAAGGAAATGGCAACCTGGGCCAGTATTCTTGGCTTGAGAGTTCCATGGACAGAGGGGCCTAGTGGGCTACAGTCCATGGGGTCACAAAGAGTTGGACATGACTGAGCGCGACTCACACACACATATAAGAACTTCCAAACTAGTGAAACATCAAGGCTATCATGACTAAAGCATCAGTTATCTAGACAAACCAATAACCTGGGAACATAAATTAACAATTAACTGAATACTTAGATGTGACTTAAAGTCTTAAAAATTAGGTATTCTAATAACAGCAAAAAGATCATGATTAGTACTGCAGAATATTATTTAATTTATTTTATTCCACTACTTTTTTTCAGAAACAATTCCTTTTGTCCCAAATCAACTTAGTAGCAGAAGATATACAAATATTATAGCAGTCTCTCAAATGGACAAGTAGGTATGGAGTAGTTTTAATATCTGCTTATGAAAATTTCTTTAAAAATTCAATTTAATTGGTTACTCTTATTCTTTATTTTTTTAATCAGATAATCAACTGATTAAAGTTTACTCTCCCGTTTGTGAAATAACTTTCAATCCTTTCCTGCCATCAATATCCAACACACACAAATGTTCTAGAGCCTCTGAATATTTGTCAGAAAAACAAAATGCATCTTTTCCTGAGTCACCTTGTACTTACACCGACAGATTGACTCACAGTCAGACTTGATGCTTTATGGTTTTGTTGGCCAGACTTCCATCTGCACAACTGTTTGGAATATAAGAATATCCCTGCTTTGGCCACTGTTCTTTTCAGCACAGCTTTACTTGTTCGGTGCCCTTTATTTAACCTTGATACAAAAAGTCATTCCTAGGCATTTTGCTTTTTACCAAATTAAGTGTTATTAAATATGTGCATGCATGTCTATGGGTATGCAATTGGAATAGCCCAGGAGCCATGCCAAAAGGAAGAATCACAACACAAGTTTGAACAGCAAGTGTCTTTGACTTATTGCTGTGATTATACTAATTGCTCATCTACTTGGTGGGAGGTTGCAGGAAACTGTTTTGAAGTAATCAAGCTGAGATAGGCCCTTCTATTTATAATAATTCTGAAGATTCTTATACCCCCAAAAAACTTAATTGCATTTTTCTTCTTTTAAAAATATACACTTTCTTTTCACCCTTTCCAATGCCTCAATCCATTAATACATATTTGATACTTTCTCAGTTATTAAAAGAATAAGCATACACTCCCCTTCATTTCATAGGTCTGAACATAAAGCCCTCAATATTCATTCATGGATTTGAAGCAAGATACAAACCTACAAAATAACAATCATTGCTTGGGTAATCTCTCATAGAGGATAAATTTTATGTGTCTATCATTCTTATGAAAGCATGTCTGTGTTAAAAAGAAAAAAAAAAAGATGATGATGGCTTTAGCTCAAGGCTTGGATCCTTATTTATTTATTCAATATTTTAATATTATGATTAACATTATAGTATCATTTAATAGTGCAGAATCAACAGACATAAGTCTTTCTTAGCACCACATATGGTTTTAACTACTTTATTTTAATTTTTTCTGGGTAAGAATTGTTTTAATAAAAATTTAAAGGTTAATAAAATGTATTGATCTTGGACCTATCCAGGAGCCCTGATATAAAGCTGTTTATTGTACTGCTACTCATTTCTCCCATACACACTTCTCTGTTGCTCCTCCGCCCTCATGAACAAAAGTCACATTGTGATCTGGTAAGAGCAGGTAAGGGCTTTGGAGTCGCTCGAACATAAGTACTCCAGCTGCACTACTTCCTAACTCTGTGGCTCTTGAGCTCCACTGAGCCACAGTTTACAAACAGTATAAATTGGATATCAATACCTACTTCAGAGTTGTTGTGAGAAGTGAATAACTATCATTCAAAATATACTCAACACAAACAGGCGCTAAAATTTACAGTGAACTTTCCTTTTTCTCAAATCTTCCTCAAAAAAATGTATTGCCTGTAACTGTAAATATGCTTTTAGCTCTTTGAGCTTCAGGAATTATAACTGATTCCAGCCTATTGTCTCCTCTGTCTTCTGTTCCTCTCTGAATGCTAACTAAGCATAACAAAACCAATGATGTGAAATCATTGTAGAAGTAACCCATACACAAATATGTAACTTTAAGTTGATAAATTCTAAGATGTGTGAAGTTTCATAAAAGGAGCCCATTCAGTACTAAAACCTGGAGAAATCTGAGAGCTACATAATCCCATCCCCTGGCTTTACAGAAGAGAAAATTGCAATTAGAGAAGTTAATTGACCTATTAAGAGCACAGAGTTGCAAAATTTCTTTGAGTACAAAGTACACACTGCCAGTCTCAACCAATTATATTTTTAAACTTTCCTTTTCATATTGTGTTCAGAAAAAAAAAAACAACAATATAAGCAATCTATTTTTAGTCATAATTCATATAGTCAAAGATTATTATTTTTATAGTTGTAGGATTTTTGTACATGAAGGCATGATTTTTCCTTTACCACAGTCCTAAACATCAGGTAATTTTAGGCTGTTCTTCTCAATATACCTTTCTCCTAAAATAGGCACACATGTATACACATGCAATAAACAGTGTGTGATCTTATCTATTATATTTTATTCTATTTCTGGGTAAGAAAAGTTTTAATAAAAAGTCAAAGTTTAATAAAAATATTGATTTAATAAAAATATGGTTATATATCAAGGTTGGGACTATATGGTGAAGATCCTAAAACATTTAATATTTAACTGGATACATCTGAATGTACAAAACTTTAGAGAGAACTCATTCTGATAGCATTGGAGAAAGAGCTATCAGAACACACAAAATATCTTAAGGAAACTTGAATGGAAGCAGGCATTATGGATAGGAAAATCCCTCAGAGTTACATCAAATCTTTTATGAATTTGGGATGGAATTGAAGAAGATAAAAACAGCATCTATAATGAGTAAGCAGACTTCAGGTGGAAGCTGGGAAGGAAGGACAAGTCTCAATCCTTCTTCCTATATAAATCTCTGTCAGTTTCTGCAAAAGGAGACCTGCTCTTTCCCAAGGGATCAAGAATACCACTTGACAATTCTTGGCAGCCATTTCCTGATGCTCTTTGTGCAGAGTTCATTGATTATTACCACCTCCTCAAATAACTGTATATGGTGAAAAAGAAATATTGGCAGTATTTCCCAAGGAACAAAATATTCATGAAACATTGCTTACATCAAAATATTATAGAGCTTGATAATTAATAAATGTTCTAATTATGCCCTATTGAGACATCTTTGGTTGAAATACAGTTATATGGATATCTTGATCTTAGTTCACTAACTTAGCACATTTTTAATATCATTGATACCAAGAAAATAAGCTAGAAAAAGAAAGCAGATTTGGAAAATTAAGGTGTATTTCTCAATATAAGAATATAATTTGGTCTGTTTTATGACCACTAGGTGTAATATTTAATTGGTTTTCAGGATAATTGAAATCTGATGATAAATATTTTGTTCAATAATGATCTCCACATAGTTCACTGGTTTTTTGCCCAAATGATACTCTTTTGAGGCAAAGGGAAGCTCTGAGTTTAGAGCAGGAACAATATGAGCAAAGAAAGATAAAAATAAGCCTTTTCAAATGCATGTTTCTCCTAAATTCCAAGTTTCACCTTTTGTATAACAGTTCTGCTTCTTTTGGTTCTCCCATGATAGCTTGGAGAAAAATCACACAGAGGGGATATTCAGTGTCTATGACTCAGTTTCTTGGGTGATTGGCTGATCTATTTCTTTCTCTTTCCTTCTAACGGCTTTTCAATAAGTCATAGAACAACTACTATAGTTGCTGTATTGATGTAATCAAGTGAAAAAGACTACTGCTTCTTTCTCAAATATTATTTTCTGCTAACACAGCACACTTGTCAAAGTCCCTGAATATTCCAGAAATAGGCATCACATAAATATATAAATAACTAGATAAATAACTGACAAAACACAGTACATTATTTGGAGATAAATGTGAGCACACTGCAAACTGCAAGATTACTAATTAGCATCTTTCAGACCATGTTTTTAAGCTAAAAAGAATGTATCATTAACATGAGAGTCTGGAACATGGTACTGGAGTATTTAAAAGTTCTTATTTTTACAGACTTTGAGAACAAACGTCTGGTTGCCGGAGGGAAGGAATAGTTAGGAAGGTTAGGATGGACATGCACACTCTGCTATTTTTAAAATGGATGACCAACAAGGGCCTACTGTATACACATGGAACTCTGCTCAATGTTATGTGGCAGCCTCAATGGGTGGGGAGTTGGGGGAAGAATGGATACGTGTATGTATGGCTGAGTCCCTTTGCTGCTCACCTAAAACTATCACAACATTGTTAATCCACTATATCTCAATATAAAACAAAAGATGTATAGAAACCAGGAATATTTCCAGTACATGTCACGACCATGAGGAAAGCAGAGCCTGGCTGCTGTTGACAGGTGGTGTGAGCTGGCCTTCTGGAATGGCAGCAGCAGCAAACTCAGTCAACATATTTTAACCTTCAGAGTTATTCAGGCACATTCTGATCTCAGCAAATGGGCTGATAAGGGTGAAGCACAAACTTGGCGTCCAACAGCTGTTTCCAAACAACCAATGGGAGGCGGGGCAAAAGATTGCTTTTTTCTGTTTTTAGATACAGTCAGTGCCTTTCAAGGCTAAGACTTCAACAGCAATTTTTCCATTGCATAAAACACAAAGAGCTATCCTTTTATATGTATCAGCACACAGCAGGGCAATGGGAAAAAAAAAGTGAAGAAGAAAAGAAAGAATAACTTAAGTGCTATGGGGTGAAACCAACCAGGATCTGAGGCCAAAGCACTCTGTGAACATTAGATTATGCAGTTGATTCAATTCTAATTCAAGTCAAGCTGGTTCAATGTTTCACTTACAATCTTTTGTCCTTTTTCGCTTGTTCCTTATCATGAAATCTGATCTATTTGTAGGTTTAAAGCAGGGGACAGGGAAAAGGCTGACCTAACGTTAGTGTTAGAGGGGATTGCACTAAATGTGGGATTGAGTGCAATAATTCCACAGCTTCCTACTTGGAAATGGGCCCAGCTTGAAGAAATAAAAATAGAAGTGTCTGAATGCAACTAAAAAGCTCAGCCACATGGAATTAAAATGCCAGTTCCCTTCAGCCTTTCTTTTTTTTTTTTCTTCCAGTCATCAGAATTTCAAAGCCCACAAATTAAAAAGCTCTTGCAGTCAGTATCTTTTTTGGTAACCCATCACTTGACGTTACTTGATCCAAAATGCCTGCATAGACGGTACGCAGTATACAACAGGTATATATACTGCATACACAGCAAATAATAGTTTCTACCTGATTATTTCTCATTAAAAAAAAAAAAACAAAACCCGTTATCAGGTTTAAAATGTAAATAAATGAATACATATGCCTAAGGGGCACTGAAACTCCAGGATAGTCATTAGTTAGCAGATGGTCACCCTTATGATACCAGAATGCATTTATATTAAATTTGCTTACCTTCTAAATAAACACAACACTTGAAATTGAAATAAGAAAAAAACAATTCCTGATGTTTTACCAATCTCTGTTTCTAATTTGCCCAAGGACGATGTTTAGCATATTTTCAGTATCATATATTCAAAGTAGAAGAACTGGAAACAAAAAACAGATTTAGGAAACCAAGAGTTACTACTCAAACGAGACAATAATTTGGTGTATCTCATGATCACTATATATCTTAATTGTTTTTATGAATACTTCCATATCCTAACTTCTGTCTTCTGAATAGTAGATATGTTTTGATCCTTTATGGGGAAAAAATGAATTTCTCTTTCCCTCCAATATATATTAGTGTATTTTGCCTCAATAGGATTTCTTTGAAATTAAGGGGAGCTCTTGATTTAAAAAGGGTATTTAGGGTGCAGGGAGAAATAAGAATTTGACCGAGGCCATTTTAAACCCATGTTTAGCCAGCCTTCATCATTTTCTCCTCTAACATATGAATATAGTTTCCAAAACCACAAACCTCACAAGTGTTTAGATCCCAGACTTGTAAACAGGTTTGATTTCCTTTTATTGAGAGTCTTCCTTCCTCGTCCCTTATTGCATTCAGCTGGCTCTAATTCTTTTCCATGTACTTAAAGAAATGAAATATTTTGTCTGAATTAAGAATAATCATGTGTTTGAGAAGATCAATCACAAAACAACAGAAAGTGAATTGTTTTCAATGGATCTGTTTACAGTGACTGAGCAACTAGGGTTTAGATGAATAAATAAAAAGACCAGCAATTTTATTGAATTATATTGTTCAATTTCAATTGTGTCTCTTAACATAAACAGCTCAGTGATTGTTGTATTATTGAATATTCGAGGAGTGTGTCTATAATGAATATGCTTATGAATGACCCTCTGAGAGTAAATCAATGTTAGAAAGAGACCTTTGTTGATTTGGAGTTTAGATGATTGCAAATCAAACTTCAAAATGTCCAGATTTTAACAGAGTACTTAAGAGGGAAAATAAAAGTACACAAAAAGCAAAAGAGCTAATGATTTACAGAAAACACAAAAAAAGAAAGAAAAATTGTTTTTAACCTTTCTCAGCATTCAAGGTCATTATTTGGAAGCTTCCTTAAGAATATTATCATGACCTCTTCAAATACACTACTGTCTTAGCCCAAACACGCTTTTCTTTTAAAATTACGCAATTACTAGCAGTCAGCAAATCCACTCATTATTCTAGTCAATAGATCAACTATTTCTGTGAAAAGCTATCACTCTCCACAAACTGCTGGACAGTATTTTTTTCTTGAGCTTCAAGGGTATTCAAATATCTGAATTTATTGACAAGGCAAGAAATCAACAGCTTTTTTATGGATATCCAGTTGCAGAATTCCTCACATCTTCATCCTCTTATCTTTGAGAAAATTCATGATTTCCCTCAATTGCTGTATTTTTTCAATGCCTGTGATTTGGTCTAGCACACTGGTAAATCCTGGGTGTGTATTTTCCCATCATTCGTGGAACAGCTGCTTATAAACTCCATACATAAATGGGATGCTTCTATAATAACCAAGTAGGGGAATGACTAGAAAACCCAACCGATTGTTATCCTCAATCACGAGGATGTAAAAATCTGTTGCTACAGCTCAGGGTTGGACAAATGACATCTCTATGACAAAGTATTGAAGTATGATCTCTCTTTTAATGATACCTCTCTTCCTTCTCATCTCTTCCTAATGTTATCTCTTTCCAGATTCTGTACTGAATCTTTCTTTCTGTCACATCCACATTTTCAAAAATAACATTCAATCATATGTATACAAATCTTAAATTGGTATGTGAAGACAAAATTTTCTCAAGCTTATTTCCATCTTGTTTTCAACTGCCTGCTGCTTTCTCTCTAAATCAACATTTTTAAAGCAAGTTACTTTCCTGACTTCTCCATTTCTATAAATTTGCCAATGTTCTCCTAGTTAGCTCAAAATGCAGAGTTGTCTTTTCTATTTCTCCTATCAATCGATTACCATCCTCTTATATTTACATTTTGCTTCATGATTTGCAGTCCTTTTAAATTTACATACTTTTATTTTATTGTAATAATAAACATGTGAGGTATGGAAGAAATAATGGCCTAGGAACTTGTTAACCAGAGTCTGGTTCATGGGCCGGCTGTATGGGTATCACTGGAAACACGCTTATAACAACATGCAGAAATTCAGTCCCCATCCAGATCAGCTGTATCATACTGCATTCTAATAACATTCCATGTAAATATAGTTTTTATACTGCATTATAGTATTTTTAGCTATGTCCTAGGATACATAATAGATTGACTAGAGCTATCACAGTCAATAAGTGACAGACTGAAATTGAGAACAACATATTCTAACTCCAAGTCCCAAGTCTTAACAATGCTATTGAAAATTTGATCTTCAAACCAGCACATCAGCATCATGTGGGAATTTATTCAAAATGTAAAGAAATAGAAGGGAAAAAAGAATGGGAAAGAATAGAGATTTCTTCAAGAAAATTGGAGATTTCATGAAATTGGAACATTTCATGCAAAGATGGGCATGATGAAGGACAGACATGGTAAGGACATAACAGAAGCAAAGAGATCAAAAAGCAGTGGCAAGAATACACAGAACTATACAAAAAAGTCTTAGTGACCCAGATAACCACGATGGTGTGGTCACTCACCTAGAGCAAGGCATCCTGGAATGTGAAGACAAGTGGGCCTTTAGGAAGCATTTATATGAAGAAAAGGTATTGGAGGTGATGGAATTCCAGCTGAGTTATTTCAAATCCTAAAAGATGATGCTGTTAAAGTGCTGCACTCAATATGTTAGGAAATTTGGAAAACTCAGCAGTGACAGGATTGAAAAATGTCAGTTTTCATTCCAGTCCCAAAGAAAGGCAATGCCAAAGAATGTTCAAACTACCATAAAATTGCACTCATTTCACGTGTTAGCAGGATTATCTTCAAAATCTTTCAAGTCAGGTTTCAGCAGCATGTGAACTGAGAACTTACAGGTGTACAACATGGGTTTAGAAAAGGCAGAAGAACCAGAGGTAAAATTGCCAACATCTGCTGATCATAGAAAAAAGCAAGTGAATTCCAGAAAAATATCTACTTCTGCTTCATTGACTACATTAAAGCATTTGACTGTGTGGATCACAGTGAACTGTGAAAATTTCTTAAAGAGATGGGAATATCAGACCACCTTACCCATCTTCTGAGAAACCTGCTTGCAGGTAAAGAAGCAACTGTTAGAATCAGACATGGAACAACCAACTGGTTAAAAATTGGGAAAGGAGTACATCAAGGTTGTATATTGTCATCCTGCTTACTTAACTTATATGCAGAGTACATCATGTGAAATGCCAGCCTGGATGAATCAAAAGCTGGAATCAAGATTGCCAGGAGAAATATCAACAACCTTGGATATGCACATAATACCACTCTAATGGCAGAAAGTGAAGAGGAACCTAAGAGCCTCTTGATGAAGGTAAAAGAAGAGAGTGAAAAAGCTGGCTTGAAACACAACATTCAAAAAACTAAGATTGTGGCATCTGGTCCCTTCACTTCATGGCAAAGAGAAGGGGAAAAAGTTGAAGCAGTTGCAAATTTTATTTTCTTGGGCTCCAAAATCACTGTGGACGGTGACTGCAGCCATGAAATTAAAAGACACTTGCTCCTTGGAAGGAAAGCTATGACAAACCTAGACAGAGTGTTAGAAAGCAGAGACATCCCTTTGTCGACAAAAGTCTGCATAGTCAAAGGTCGGGTTTTTCCAGTAGTCATGTATGGATGTGAGATTTGGACCAAAAAGAAGGCTGAGTGCTGAAGAATTGATGCTTTCGAATTGTGGTGCTGGAGAAGACTCTTGAGAGTCTCTTGGACTGCAAATAGATCTAACCAGTCCTAAAGGAAATCAACCATGAATATTCATTGGAAGCTCTGATGTTGAAGCTGAAGCTCCAATACTTTGGCCACTCGATGAGAAGAGCCGACTCATTGAAAACAACCCTGGTGCTAGGGAAGATTGAAGGCAAAAGGAGAAGGTGGCAGAGGATAAAATGGTTAAATAACATAACCGACATAAGGAACGTGAATTTGAGCAAACTCCAAGAGATACTGAAGGACAGGGGAGCCTGGTGAACTGCAGTCTACGGGGTCACAAAGAGTTGGACAGGACTAAGAAATTGAACAAAAACAAATTTCTATTAGGTGTCTACTTGTCTCTTATCATTCTGTCCTTTTTATGTCTTTTATCACTTCTCACAGCTAACTCTTTACATTTGGGTTATATAGACAAGATAATAGTCATCTTAACCTTCTTAAACCAACCAAAATAGCTGCATCTCTCTTATTTACTTATTATGCATTCATTCATCAATTCAACAAATATTTCATCTAAAATAATGAGTTTATTGCAGAAATATCACTGACTCTCCACAACTTCCTAAACAAGGGAAATTCTCTGCATTGCCCTTTGTGAACCTCCTATGTATCATCAAAGTCTCCATACTTATATCATTTGCTATTATTCTGCATAAGGCTTTACTCTAGATAAAATATCAGAAAGAAAAATTCAACAAAATACACTAATAGAGTTCAGTTCAGATGCTCAGTCGTGTCCAACTCTTTGCGACCCCATGGACCGCAGCATGCCAGGCCTCCCTGTCCATAACCAATTCCTGGAGCTTACTCAAACTCATGGTTGGATTTCCTTTAGGACTGACTGGAGAAAGGAATGGCAAACCACTTCAGGATTCTTGCTTTGAGAACCCCATGAACAGCATGAAGAGAAATTAATACAGCAAAGGATATACCTCTAAGTGAGCCCTCTATCTCCAGAGCAAGAACTGAGATAGTGCTGTATCAAGGTCTTCATAGGGTTCTCTCAGCCCAGGGCCAAAAATTATCTTTAAAAAACTGTTGGATTTGAACCCACTGGCAAAAGAAAGTAGGCTGAATGTTTGCTGAAGCAGCACGGGCAGGGTAGTTTGTCAGTTTGGAAGGAGTTTTTGAACGGCTAACAATCATTTGGTATAAAGCCATACAGGTGAAGAATCTTAGACTACAGATAGAGTCCACTTCCTTTGAATTGCTAAGTGGTAGGAATGTACCAGGTTCTCTGTGCAGTTCAGTTCAGTTGCTCAGTCATGTCTGTCTCTTTTGACCCCATGGACTGCAGCATGATAGGCTTCCCTGTCCATCACCAACTCCCAGAGCTTACTCAAACTCATGTCCATCGAGTCGGTGATGCCATCCAACCATTCATCCTCTGTCATTCCCTTCTCCTCCTGCCTTCAATCTTTTCCAGCATCAGGGTCTTTTCAAATGAGTCAGTTCTTCACATCAGGTGGCCAAATATTGGAGTTTCAGCTTCAGCATCAGTCCTTCCAATGAATATTCAGGACTGATTTTCTTTAGGATGGACTGGTTGGATCTCCTTGCAGTCCAAGGGACTCCCAAGAGTCTTCTCCAACACCACAGCTCAAAAGCATCAATTCTTTTGTGCTTAGCTTTCTTTATAGTCCAACTCTCATATCCATACATGACTACTGGAAAAACCATACCTTTGACTAGACAGACCTTTGTTGGCAAAGTAATGTCTCTACTTTTTAATATACTGTCTAGGTACTAGGCTTTGGAGACCTTCAAATGGCCCCTACTCTGCTATGAATGAGATAACTGAGTCTTACTGATCAAGGATTTTACACTAAATCCAGTGTTTTGCCTGCAACAGGATGAGATATTCTGATTCCCAACAAAGACCTGACAACTACGCCTTAAAATGATCAGTGGAGTTTCAAGAAAAGTCTATGCTGAGTTCCCATATTCAGCAGTTATATTTAATTCATCTACAGTGAAGACCTTTACATCTTATAGGTTTTATCCATTCTTTTAGCAAATATCTGAGCTCCTACTCTGTGACATATGTTATTTTAACTAGTTTCTGAAGAGCTATAAATTATCACAACCACTTCTCTAAAAATAAATGACAATAAAATTTAAGCATGCAAACCAAAACCACAATGAAATATCACCTCAAACTTATCAGAATGGCTGTCATCAAAAAGAATACAAATGACAAATGTTGGTGAGGATTTGGAGCAAAGGGAACCCTCCCACAGTATTGTAGGAATGTAAATTGGTGCAGCCATTGTCAAAAATAGTACACATGTTTCTCAAGAAGCTAAAACTAGAGCTAAGATACAACCCAGCAAGTCTACTCCTGGGTATATATCTGGAAAAAAAAGCAAAAGCACCAATCCAAAATTGTACAAACACCCCAATGTTCATAGAGGCATTATATTTGCCAAGGTATGGAAGCAGCCTAAGTGTCCATCCCAGATAAAATGTATGTGTATACACACACATGCAATGGAATACTACTCAGTCACAAAAAAAGAATGACGTTTTGCCATTTGCAGCAACATGAATGGACTTGGAGGGCATCATGCTAAGTGAAACAGGCCAGACATGCTATAAAGCCTAATACTGTATGATATCACTCACGTGGGCATATGTGCGGAGTCACTTCAGTCATTTCTGACTCTGTGCTACCCCATGGACTGTAGTTCTTCAGACTCCTCTGTCCATGGGATTCTCCAGGCAAGAATACTATAGTGGGTTGCCATTTCCTGTTCTAGATACCACTTATATGTGGCATCTAAAAAATAAAACATACTAATAAAACTAAAAAGATGCAGGCTCATAGATATAGAGAACAAACTAGTGGTTACCAGTGGGAAGAGGAAAAGGAGTAGAGTCAATAGTAGGACAGTGGATAAAAAAGAAGTCATTATGGGATTATATGAAATTATGTGTGTGAAACTTTTGAAAATTGTAAGGCACTATAGAATTGAAAAATTTGCCTGCAATACAGGACATGCAAGTTTGATCCCTGGGTCAGGAAGATCCCCTGGAAAAGCAAATAGCAACCCACTCCAGGGTTTTTGCCTGGGAAATCCCATGGACAGTGGAACCTGATGGGCTATAGTCCATGGGGTCGCAAGAGTTGGACATGACTTAGCTACTAAACCACCACCACCATAGAATTTAAAGAATTGATCATTCAATAAAAAGTAAATTAAATTTTTAAAAATAAAAATAAGCAAATGACAATCAAAATCATAGTTTTCAAAAGCAAGATGTTGATACTACCTTGAATATATACAGACAGACCCGTGGTTGACTCAGAAATGAGCAATGAGCCAAAGGGAAAAGGTGGGATAGAGTGTAGGGATTATGCAATACAGTGGAAAAGAACAGAAGCTTTGGGAGTATGGAACTGAATCCCTGTTACCTCCTTTTTAAAGAGAAATGGTGATAGTGGCAACTTCACACAACTGTTATGAGTCATTGAGAGCACGCATTTAACATTACTTTGTAAACAGAAATGTGTTATATTATTCTCACAAACTGGCTCTTGACCTTGAAATCCTGATAAAATTTTCCAATAGATTAACTTCTCATTTATGTGTAATTCCTTACAAATAAGTTCTGCAAATGTCTCTTTATCACTTAACAGCTTTGTAAACTTCATATCAAATTTTTTAGATAGTACAAGAAAAATCAGTAATGACAAAGCTAATATATCTTTGCCTATAATAAAGCCTTCATAAATATTCAGATTAGATATGCAGACCCTTAAGTATATTCCAAGTGAGTTCTTTATACTTTTCAAAGAAGCTCTAATAACTTCAAAGCAGTGAGGGGAGGTAACAAAATATACAAAGCCCTGCTATATAGTCAGTTACAAAATACATACTTAGGAAAAGATCATCTCTCTCACTAAGGCATATGTATTCTATTTTTAAAAAATTCTTTACAAGTGGTTTCTTTACATCTCGTTTTTATAAAGAAAAGGAGATTACCATCCTACCCATCAAAAAACAGAATCCTTCTTGTTTCATAGATCATGTCAATTCTGTGTGATTCTATTCTGTTCAGTGTGAGAAATTCTCCAATAGGAAAAGTCTATCAGAAACAGTAACGACTTTAGGTCATTTCCCCTTTCTCCAACTTTAGCAGCAAAAATAAAACTTAAAGGAAATATTTTAAAATGCTCACGTTTTAGTAAAAGTTAACTCTTGCTGTTTATACACAGTTTCAAATTGGGACTAATTTTTCTCATCCCTATGGAAATTTAGGTTACATTTGCCTGACTTCTCTTCTAAAATAAACTTTGGCTTTAACTCTTCTTAAAAAAACTGCCAAACAAGACAAGTTCTAATGTCTACCAGGGTCTTGTTAAAACCCAATGAGGTATTGCCATCTGCCATTTTACAGCTTCAAACGAGGGCACATGGGCACTTTTTTAAAGATTTTCATGCTTAGTCTTTATGTTTTGATGAAATCAACACTGTTCTGCTATGTAACTTTTAAAAAAACTCATCACTGGCAAGTACATGATTCATCCCCTCTCCTCTAAAAAGTCTCAAAATAAGGAAAGAAATAATAACTAAAGAAGAAGAAAAACAGAACAAATAGTTCTAAAGAAAGCTAGGTGGCAATAAAAGTTGCATATATCACTGTACTATGATTATGTTGAGAGGCATAATGTTTATGAACAAGAAACATATTTTTTCTAATTCAAATCAAATTCAAATATTCTAGAGACGAAATTACAAACATTTGCTTCTCTGCCTGCCAGGGGGCAAATACAGGCAACAGCTAGAGAATAATTAGTAGAAATATGACACCAGGGAGTACCATCAAATATTATTAGTTAAAATGACAGAAATGCAAAATATGAAAACTCAATATATGGTCAGCAAGGCATAAATGGAAAAGATTTTGAAATCAGTTAGACTGTGATTCAAGGAATTTTCTTCTGGAAAGAGTAACTCTTAAAAAACTATTACAAAATATATCATATCCACTGCCTCTGATCTGCCATATCCACAGATCAGAATAAATTTTTCTTTTTCCTGCGATGGTGAACCATGATAATTTTACAACATGGTTTAAAAATTCACTCAGGTATTGAATGATTTGAAACGATGGATTCTAGATTTCAGCCTTTAGCTATCAGTCACCTTCAAGATGGAAGTGAAAATATTGGTAGTTGTATATTATCTCTCAATATCTCACACAATGGGTGCTGAGGAAAGCAAATTGCCATCATCTTCCCATGATTTCTAGCACTACAGAATTTTGAACTACATAATTAAGAGACTGAATCATTAAAACAATGATAGTTATCATTCATTTACATGATACTGTTACAGAAAGATGTGAAATTCCTACCTCCTTTAGAATGTCCTTCTTTCTTAACATAACCTGTCATGGGTATGAATACTCTTCGGTTCAAACTGAATTGTCTGAAAGGCTAGGAAAATATTCTTTATTACCTGGAAGACAACAAAATTCTTGGAAGTCTCCTCTAACTTTATTTCATTAGCTTAAAGATGTAGATGAAAGTGGTATATTAATTAATTTTTACTTTAGTTTGATGAAGTTGTGTCTGACTCTTTGTGACCCCATTTACTGTAGCCTGCCAGGCTCCTCTGTCCACAGGATTTCCCAGACAACAATACTGGAATGTCGGACTGCCATTCCCTAATCCAAGGGATCTTCCCGATGCAAGGATCGAAACCATGTCTCCATTGAGCCACCTGGGAATCCTCAATATTAACCCTAAAAATGAAGATTACAAAGTAATGTTGAGTGGAGACAAGAGTGATGAAGATCCACACAGACAGCAACAATTAGCCTGACAGAATAAGAGACAAACTGAGGCTGTCAAATGTAGGTGGAAAGAGCTATGAATGGAACAGAATGTAGGTACCAGTAGGAGAGAGGGAATATCCTTTAATCATTGAGCAGTTTTTTCATGGAACAGTGCCATAATATCATGCCATCCCCAAATAGTTTGTAAGTCTTATTGAAGTGCCTGTCTGTAATAAGGAGAAGATTGCTAGTTTGTCTTTCCATTAACAGGACCACAACTTTATGGGAGAAAAAAAGAGATATATGGTAGACTATTGCCATTTCTGATAAACACATTTTGAAACATCCATGATTTTCATAAGTACTACTTTTCTCCTTAATCTCCTCATAAGATGCAATCAAGTTTAACTGAAAAATTTATGCTAGCCCTTCAAACTCTAAAAGAGTAAAAATCCTTAAAACTAATAAAATGCATAGTCTTTTCCTTACTAAAAATTATCACAAAGATTTTTTTCCCACTTTCTCTTTTCATAAATAATGCTTCTGTAGCAACATTTTGCTATCCTGACTCCTTTGCCCAATCTGGGTCAACTTAACAAAGAAGCCTAGTGTCTAACACTTCAGGCCAGTTATGGTAATGTTTGAACCATAAAAAGGGAAAGAGGATGCCTGGTAAGAACTAAGACTGGTCAGAGAAGCTGTATGGAGTCCACTGATGCCTCAGCAAAATGCAAATCATCACAAGCAATGTCTAACATGGACATCTTGTTGCTCGTGAAAAACGAAATGCATGTTGAATCTGTAAATGCCAGCCAACACTCTACTTTACACAGATTATGAAACACTTTATGTAAACTTTGTTATTCTCACTTCCTCTCTCTCTCCTCACTGGGGAATTGGAGAAATTGGCAGCTGATGAAGGTATCTTTTTTGGATCTTCCTTTTTCACGGATGTCCATGCAATCTCCACTCATCAGTTTCCCATGAAATAAATATTGCTTTTGCCATACTGCCACATCTTCCCTGGGGATAATTTTCAGTTCCTCATTCTTTCAGTATCTAACTGATCAAGCTGATACTTCAAATATAGAGTCATCCCCCTTTACATGTCTAAGCCAGTTGTCTTTCACCATAAATGGCAGCTGCCAAATCTTCCTTCGTATGACATATCTATTTGCAAGGCGCTTCAGGTTCCTCATTATGAGATGAACGATTTCTCTTCAGCATTTCCTTCATCTCTCCTCAGTACCACTGTCTCTCAAATACACTCTAAACTATAAGAGGTTTTTATAGAAGCCCTGGCCACAGGGGAAAAGAGAACAAGTTTAGTTCAAACTGGAGAAAGACCACCCTCAGTGAGCCCAAATTACTTCTTCTCTGATTGTTACCATCTGATACTTGAAAACCCTGACTGTGGTTGTAGTTGTCTAGTGTTTACTCTTTAATTATGCTATGCTCATTATCATGTAGTCTAGAATAGCACTAATGAGACCAAAAAATACAAACGAATTTACAAGTAATGTCTGCGTTTTAGTCTAATTAATGACTAATTTCCTACATCTAAAGGTGAAAGTAAGAGCAGAGTCCTTTCCTCTAACCTATGGGGTCCTCACTTAGGAAATACACACTAATGAAAAAGCCAGGATTGACACTTCCTGCTGCTCATAGTCTGAGAGATGAGATAGGAGAGAGTCAGCATTGAAGGTCTATGACTCCAGGCCAGCTACAGTCACGCTGAAGCTAGCTGGGTGGCCTGGGGTCCCATAGAGGGAATACTTTCCCAATTTAATTTGCTATAAAAAAACAGAGAGGATTCCAAGATGTCTATAAGGCAAACTGCTTTTATGTCGAACCTTCTCTCAAAGGCTTCCTAGAGCTAAAAATTGAAATCTCTTCTAGCAGCTTCATCATCAATTTTATCACTGCAAATTTGTTTCGTTGGTAAGGAGTCCTGAATCAGAAGTGGGTTCATGGAGGAATAGCCAAGAAATACCAAACAATTGATGTCTTAATGCCATACATATTACTTATTGATTTTAATTTACCTTCAAGCAAAAATCTATAGGCCATGCATCCTTATGATGAGGAAGAACAACTGCTGTCCATTTTCTATCAGTAAGGAATTTACTAGATTGATCCTGAAGTGTACAATTTCAACTTAAGTTATCCATGAACATTGAGTAGAATTATAGGATTAGCTTAAAAAGCCAGTAGACTTTTTGACTATTCAAAGCAGCTTTTCTGGTTTTGGAGTCCAAATCATGATTTTGGCCTCAAAGCATCCTGATTTAACAACTGAGTTAAGCTGTCCAGATCTCTATGTTCTGTTGTCTCGGTCTCTAAATGTATAAATATTTACATTATAGCAAATTTAGGGTCCCCATTAAAAGTGGGTTTACATGAGTTTCTAATTCAAGTAGAAATATGGAACTTGACGTATACGCTATTATTTTACTTATTACCCTAAACAATGGTTCTTTCTCTGCGTGTCAGTCACCTACATCTGGACTTTGACTTCACTGAGGACAAGAATAGCGCTTACTCATTTCTCTCTCTGTGCCTTGGTGTGACCCAATAGTGCTTGTTAAGTGAATTATTGTTGTTAATAAATGCTTGATGAAGAAATGAGAATGAATGAACAGCCAAGGAAGAGACATCAAAGGTATATCTTCCCCAGAGAATCCTCTAGTGAACAGAGTACACGATTGCAAAACCAAATTAGTAGCTAAACAGCTTGAACTATGTAAAACCAAGGACTCTCTTTGAATAGAACAGCTTTTTATTTGGAACAGAAGCATACTCCATTTTATCATAAGCATTTAATTATCCATTACTATTTACTCATTTAGGGAGGTGCTAATCTTGCTGATTGTTTTCCAATTAGAAGAGTTCAGGCTTATGGAGGAAAAAGGAGAGAAATTTGGGCTTTTAAAAAGTAACTAACATTTTGTGCAACCACACAAACCTCTGAGCCCTATTAAAATCACTGATAAGCAATCTTGGAAAAACATTCTCCAGTAATGGCTAGCTGGGCTCTAGCAGCAAAGCAAATTGTTTTTTCTTGGCAAACTTCCCACAAGCAATAGGCAGCAAGAAATTGTTTGTTCTACACATACAAGTTCTCATGTGTATCTGCAATTCTAATGCCAAATTTGGTTCTATCTCAAAAGCCACTTTAACTGCAAAGAAAATTGCCAGAGACTCTAACCAGGATAGCTAGTTGACCCTTAGCAGAGGCTCCAAAGCCAACAGAATGAATTCCCATGTGTTATTGTGGTCAGTATGGAAAATCACTCTTTCCATTTGGCTGAAGATTTCTACACAGTTTCTTCCCTTTTCTCCTGGCAAGAATCTGTGTTTAGTCAGGGACATCAGGTTAGCATGCAGACCACAGAATACATATGTCTTACCATTCAGAAATTTCAAAAACTATTAAAATTAGATAAAAGGAAAAAAGGAAGAAATGTGCCTTGGTGCATTTTCGTTGATCATTGGAGGGCTTGCAGTGGCCACACCAGCTGGGCTAAGCTAGTGAAGATCAGTGAAGATCAAGAATTTGAAACTACATTTTGAATAAGAGAGATCAAGTCGAACCACTGAATTTTAAGTAAACATTTCACAGGAAAAAGTGTTTTATACAATAACTTGGCAGAAAAGACAAGTATGAACACATATAAGGAAGGTTCTATAAATATTCTTAAATAACTGTGAGTTACACACACACATACTAGATTTGGTAAGAAATGGCCTTAAATTCTTTTGATTCACACAGATAAGTTCTAGATTCTTGAACAAACAACTCTGCGTTTTTGAAGTTAAGCAAAACATGAGTAACAATTTTCAGGATGTGCTACCTTTCTAAGTAATGCCTATATCTTCAAACTGATTCCTTTGTCTACTTTGCATAGAAAAGACTAAGGCAACAGGGAGAGAATAAAGGCTGGAGAAGGGATTAGAAAACAAGGGAGAACTGCGATCAGGAATGGTATACCTGTTCAATTATGCGTTTTCTGGGAGATCACCCAGACATGAAGTGTGTGCAGAATTTGACAGCTTGCGTCAAGCTGCCATTTTCCTCTGACATCCATCAAGCTATACCATTCCACTTATATATACCTCTGGCTTCTTCTGTGTCAGAAATCATACTCAAGAAAGAGCTTTTTTATATTTATTTATTTATGTAGTCTATTAAATCGAGGTTTATGTGGTGATAAGGCAAGAAAAATGAGAACCAGATTGTCACCCTGTTTTCAATAATTCCTGCCAAGAAAAGGAGCAAAATGAAGGAAGAGTTCTCTTAGATTAAAAAAAGAAAAGAACTGTAAAGTTTCCTTTTTATGAGTCTCCACATTATTTTAATTATTTTGTGACATTTCCTTTCAGCATTTTTAGTTATAGGGGGTGTAAATGAAAAAACAAAGTAAGAAAACAGAAACATATTCAAATGGAAAAAGTAGGAATATCATTACTTTGAGGTTACTGAGTCTATGTAACAACAAAACATCCCAATAAAATGTAGGAAAAAGTTTTACTGGTGACTTGTCTACATGGCATATTTTGCCATATCCAGCTATCTGAGAGTTGGTAAATTCTATGAATGTTCAGCATCTTGGAGATACAATTTTTTCTCTATGAAAGGAAATAACTCAGAAAATTATACTAACTTGAGTTTGATGTTGAGACTCAAATTCTGGGTTTCTACTTATTCGTGAATTAATTTTATTATGAATTTATGCCATTCTTATGTTCTAAACTTGTGATAGTAATTTGCCCATATTTAATGTCCCTAATGTAGAAATTTCCAAGTGTTCACTGCTATACAAAGCAGTAGCTAGTGGAGCAGGTCAGCGTTTTATCCCAGCTGTAACAGCAGTTTGTAAATGCAATAGAATCACACTTGCTATTGGAAGAAACTGCAGCTCCTTAGAATATGTCAGTAGTTAAGGGAGTGGAAGAAAAAAGAATTCCATGAGCTATATGCAGCAATAAGGAATGCTAAAATATGGAACAATTCCAAGGAATGAAATCAGAAATGAGAGGAAGTAAGAAAAATAGTGTAAAAGTATCTTCAAAAGACAATTAAATTTCTAATGACTAGGAACCATAGTTTGCAATAATCAAAGTCCTTCATAGGCAAGTGACCCCTACAGATGTAGATCCTTCCCCCCGAAGCACAGCTGATGGCTAAATTTGTTACACTTTCTCTCCATGTAAACACTGGTCCATTTTACAATGGAAGAAAGATAAAAGTTGGTCCTTGGATATTTGCTTTTCAGTGACGTTACACTAAAGATATCCCTGGACTCCTGAGTCGGATACAATGCAAGGGTAGTCCTAGGGACCTTCAGTGGCTCTGATTGCCACAGGGCTGCCGGGCTGCCTTTTTGTGTGTAGACCACTTGTATACTCCAGAATCTGGGATGGAGTAAAACCAAGCAGAGGATTAATGTACTATTGTTGGAGCTGCCTCGTAAGACCCCCATCTGAACCCAAGAGTGAGAAATAAGGATGATTTGTGTCTTAACTCCCTGCCTAAGCCTTTCAATAAAAACTACTAAGGCTCCAGACAATACAAGCTTCCTCAAAGACAACCCTGTCCCTGGTACAAGCAGGAAGTATGTTTTCCCAGACCTAGGGTGGTCCCTATATAACCAGTGATCCAAATAGGCAGGGGGAAGCCCAAATTACTGCCCTTATCTATAAAAGGAGCAAAAGCTTTGGGTATTATCAAAGGCATTGCTCTTTAAAAAAAATAAAAACTTTGATACTTTACAAAAACCTGTTCTTTTTCCCCCATTTTATTGATATGTGATTGACATTTAGTACTGTGTAAAGTGTGCAGCAAAATGTGCTGTTAAATGATGATGACCACAATAAGTTTAATTAACATCCATCATGTCATACAGATAGACAAATAAAAAAAAACTTTTTTGGTAATGAGAACTCCTAGGAGCTACTCACTTAACAATTTGCAAATATACCATACAGAAATATTATTAATAACTGTTGTCACCATGTTATATACTATATCCCTAATACTTATCTAACTGGAGATGTGTACCTTTTGGCCACTTTCATCTATTCCCTCCTCCCTCTATCCCCCTCCTCTGATAACCACAAATCAGATCTTTTTTATCAGTTTGAGAAAAACCTCTCCTTATAGAACTCCTATCATCCTGGCTTGATCCTGTGTACTTAATAGCATTACCTTGGATGTTTGAGAGGTAAATTGGCATACTGTATTGGCTAAGAGTAGAATTTGTGCTCGTTTCTGAAAACCTGGGTTGAAATCCACTTGAAGTTGTGAGTCTTTTGATAAATTACCTTTGTATATTTAAGATTCTTCATCTGTCTAATGAAGTAGAAACCAAATCTCTCTAATTGCATTGTTATGAAGTTTATTACCCTATTATGCATAAAGCTCTTAGCACACAGTCAGAAATACAGAATATACACTTAATAAATGTTAGCAATTACTCTTACTAACCCACCTGGTGGCTCAGATGGTAAAGAGTCCACCTGCAATTTGGGAGAACTGGGTTCAATCCCTGGGTTGGGACAATTTCCCAGAGGAGGACATGGCAACCCACTCCAGTGTTCCTGCCTGGAGACTCCCCATGGACAGAGGAGCCTGGCAGGCTACAGTCCATGGGGCCACAAAGAGTTGGGCAGAGCTGAGCGACAAAGGGCAGCACAAAACCCAAGGTTAGGGGAGAATCTACCTGCCAACGCAGGAGATGCCAGAGACACTGGTTCGATCCCTGGGTCAGGAAAGATTCCCTGGAGTAGAAAATGGCAATACACTCCAGTATTCTTGCCTGGAAATTTCCATGGGCAGAGGAACCTGGCACGTACAATCCATGGGGCTGCAAAGAGTCAGGCATAGCTGGGCACAGCACAACATATATCTAACCCCACACTGAACTACGGAGAGTCTGGACATCACAAGTTGCCTTTGCCTTTCTCTTCTGTTCCATTGTGACCTTAAATGAGTGGAACTGCTAGATTTGGACCTTAGTCACCTGCGTCTATAATTTGGGGACTCAAATGCTAGAGATGGCCCAGTCACTTCTCATTAGACTTCTATACTAGGCTTACCATGTGATTTGCTTCATTGCCTTCTCTATTGTTTAGTTGTTTCAACTGTGAAGTAATTTAAGATTTTCCAAAAATCCCCCAGAGCATAAACAGATATATTAGTGTTTATACTTTCAGAATATTATTAATTACAGTTTTGAAAACAATTTCCAAGCAATATACTTCAAAATATTAGGATGTTTCAGTCATTGCTATATATCATTATATTATCCTGTAATTTCTAAGTAGCCTGCCCTTCCATGCCAAAGTCACCATGCATATAAAATTTTCAACTATTATGACCAAACTAAAGTTCTGTATATGGAGATCTAGAATCAGCTTTATGTTTAAAACATCTAAACTCACCATGCTATAGGGAAAATGGAACACATTAAGAGTGGAGAGAATTTTTGCTGACAGGTTCTGAGGTCCTGTTTTAGTTGTATGGTTTGCTCACAGTTGATACAAACAGACAAAGTTAAAAAGGTCGTAAGCAAGTTAGCTAATATTTCTAACAGGTATGATTTTAACCTTGAAATGAGAAAGAAAGCCTTCGAAAGTTGTCAAGGAATGTGATCTAGATAACTTAATGGTTAGTACCACCAGTCTGTAAGTCAAGCTCCTGGTCTTCTTAGATTGCTCTGGAAGAAGAGAGTAGTTGACTGTGACCTCAGTAGTGTGCTTTGCCTGTAGATGTTGAGGAGCTGCAATCCAGAGGAAGGGTTTGAAACTTAGAATACTTGGACTATTTACTAACGCCGATTATGAATGATTGTTGGTGAGAAAAAAATCATCGGTAATATACATCAGAGAGCTTGTAGCTTAGAGCTTTTAAATAGCAAATAAATAGATAAACTAAAAAGCAGGATATTTAAAATGGATAACCAAGCACAGGGAATGCTGCTAAATGTGATGTGAGCCTGGAGGGAAGGAGAGTTTGGGGGAGAATGGATACATATACGTGTATGGCTGAGTCCCTCTGCTGTCACACCTGAAACTGTCACAATATTGATAATCATCGATACTCCAATTCAAAATAAAAAGTTTAATAAAAAGTATTAAAAAGCAAGTACATGTATAAATAATTTTTCACTACTATGAGCACATATCTCAATTTTGTAATCCAACTAATAAAAGAACAATGGCACTCCTATCTTATTTTATCGAAAAGCAGAAACCTTGGGTCTCCTTTTACCTACTACCCCCAAATAGAAGAGATTGAGGAAATGGTAGGTGACAGGGTAAGCAGGAAAGCCTTTTTCCTGAATCTGCTAATCAGCTGGTCGGTGGTGGAATTACAAGCATTTGTATTTAAATTTTGACAGATTTTCTAATAAACCTGAAAGTGAAAGTGTTAGTCGCCCAGTCGTGTCTGATTCTTGCGACTCCATGGATTGCGACTGTAGCCCGCCAGGCTCCTCTGTCCATTGGATTTTCCAGGCAAGAATACCGGAATAGATTGCCATTTCCTTTTCCAGGGGATCTTCCCGATCCAGGGATTAAACCCAGGTTTCCCGCATTTCAGTCAGAGTCTTTACCATCTGAGCCACCAGGGAAGCCCAAGACGAGTAATAAACCTAAAGGGCTCCAATTTGAACTGATAGGAAAAGCCAGTGGCTGTAAACAGTCCTTAACGCAAAGACCAAGTGTCCTGAAATCTCTTTTTATCTCTTTTCCAACCTGGTATGTTTGGAAATTGCATTGCCTGCTCCAGCTCAGGAACAATGGGTCAAGAGAATCCATATCACTTTCCATGAACTAAGTATGCAAGTGTCCCAGAAAAGTACATATCATTAGGTATAGTGTAAAATAAACCATATGGTGAAAAACTTTTACTCCCTTCCTGCTTGTAGTTCATCACCAATAACACAAAGCCTTAACCTCTTTTCCCTGAACTACTTGACAAGCATACCTTGCCTTCATCCTCCCTTGGTCACTTCTTTCCATGTCTGTTTACTACAGCTAAGAAAATCCATTTCTTTTCTTTGTGGAAAATGCACTTAGCAACTAACTCTGTGCCATAGCTTATCTCAGCAGTTAGAAGCTGGAAAGTTTATGGTTGCATGTGTGCCAAGTCCCTTCAGTTGTAAGCAACTTGGCAACCCTATGGACCATAGCCCGCCAGGTGCTTCTGTCCACAGATTCTCCAGGCAAGTATATCGGAGTGGGTTGTCATGCCCTTCTGTTAATAAATAGAAAGGAGCCAGAGAGATGTGAAGCAGTAGGTCTATGTTTTTCTCATAATTTTTCCCACAATTGTTGAGCTTTGTATATATTTTCAAACGAATATTGCATTTTTCTGGGTATTTTTTAATAGTTGGGAGGGTAGTGATTTAGACACTAAGTCATATCGACTCTTGTGATCCCATAAGATCACTCTTGTGATCCCAGAGGACCATACTGCTCTGTCCATGGGATTTCTTAGGTAAGAATATAGGAGTGAGTTGCTGTTTCCTCCTCCAGGGGATCTTCCTAACCCAGGGATCGAACCCCTGTGTCTCCTGCATTGCAAGTGGATTTACTGCTGAGCCAGCCAGGAAGCCATAGCTGGAAAGAGCTCTCCACCTTTCAGAAGATACTAAAGCTAGCTAAAGGAAACAAATACACTGGAATCCTCTGAGAATGAGGCTCCTTCATTTACAGTAGAATGGAACATCTCTATGGGAAGACAGAGGCATTAGAATGCACATACACAATTGATAAGTGATACATGTATTGACAGATAATTGCCTATGTCCACTATGATCTTAATTCCCCTGAAGTGTTCATTGAAAGTTCTTTCCTTTCTCCCTCCGAACCGCCATCGCTCTTTCATCTTTTCTTTCTTGTCTTCAGACATGTTTGGAATTGTTTTTCACAATGTTTAGACTATTTTCCTCACATTGTCACCAGCTCATTACCACAGAATTACACTTCAGAAACAGGAGTGGGCTGCAGAGCCAACTTGGCGTAGCTGTGCCATCTAAGAGAATTATTAAAAGGATGAGTTTCGCTTAGAAAGGACAAGTACAATCTGATCAGCAGGCAGGCAGGGCCACTGCCTGTTTCTTTCTTCAGTGCCGCCTCACGGCCTTTTGCTCTCTTAGAATCACTCACTGATGAAGTTGTTTTTCCACCAGGAACCGAGATCCCATGTGTTTTGTTGCAGGGAAACATTCCTCACAGTTTTATTGCAATCGACTTTACAATTTCTGCTGTTGTTATATGCACTAACAAGAAGTCTGTATTTCACACTGTTGATAAACACTGAACTTTGCGCGCGCACACACACACAAATACACCTGGGAATAAAAATTAACCAACATACTCTCATTTACATAGAAATATTAAATGCAATTTCTATCATGTGAGTAATATTAAGATAAAGGAAAAAACTATAAAGCTCTAACAAGAGGTTGCTCTTCTCTCTCTAGGAATCAAAGAACTTTGTTAGATTAGTAGATCTTTTATTTTAGAGAAAATGTTTTGACTTTTTTCTCAATTAAAAACAAATTCAGATAAGATGACTTTTTTATTTTATATTCTATTAATTTTATCAGACATGAAAAAAAGCTATTTTACCTACTAAGGTCTCCTGTGGAACTCTTATTATAAAGAGAGAGACATAAATCATAATAGCAAAATTAGGGCAGATTATGCTGTGCGTGCTGTGTGCTAAGTTGGTTCAGTCATGTCCAACTCTTTGCACCCCTATGGACGGTAGCCCACCAGGTTCTTCTGTCCATGGGATTCTCCAGGCAAGAATACTGGAGTGCATGGCCATTTCCTTCTCCAGGGGATCTTTCTGACCCAGGGATCGAACTCAGATCTCTTATGTCTTTCCTGCAATGGCAGGCAGGTTCTTTACCACCAGCACCAATCTACTCCACAAAGAATTGTGGAAATACTGGAGGAAGTGTCAGAGGAGGCAGACTCAGAAATGAGAATACAAAGGAGGATAACCTAAGGCAGCATTTTTATATTCCTGCAGTCATTAAAATCACGGCAGACAAAGGTAACCTTCCATCTTTATCTGTATCTCCAGTTCGTGGCCACATACAGCCATCATTGAAATCCAGAACTTAAACTTACATTGCTAATCACCCTTTTCCACCTGAACTGTCTATCCTAATAGCTGACAGACAGTTTCCCCTCCTCACTCATTCCCAGTCATCATTAGCAATGCCTTCTCCTGGGCTCCATTTATTATGAATTGCATCAGTTTGACCAGACATCTGCTCTCTTAGGAGAATTAAAGCTTCCATATTTAATGTTCCTTCCAGAAAAGGCAAGGACCTTACATGCTCTTGACTTCTGTGATCAAAGGGCATGGGTAATTTAAAATACACATTATCAAGAGTGTGCAGTAGTATAAGTGAACTAAATGTGCCCTGAAGCCTGAACCAAGGCAGAGGTTACAGAGCTCAGCTTTCCCCCACCCCTCACATCTGGGAGTTGGAAGAACGAGTGTCTGGTTTGGCCTATTGATCACAGAGGGGTACCATGTGCTATGCTACCTAGAGATCAGAATTCCCAAGGCTGAGATCAGGACCATGATGGGTCTATTGCTGATTGCTAAATAACTTCTATTTATCACAGTACATGGCTCTCCCTAGATTGGAGGAAGTAAGGACTAAATACAGTCAGAGAGACTTTGATTTTGCTGAGGTCTAGGAAACATCTAATAAAGGGTCAAGTCCAAATAAAAATTATATTTTATTCTTACCTTGGTTCTTTCACACAGTATTTACTCACATTTTGTTTGTCACATGTTAATAAAGATACAAGTTCCTTTTGAAATAGGGTTTTGTCAGATTGCCAATATCTTGAAATTTCAGAAACCCACTGCAAATGTGAGCACAGATTTTGAACACCCTGACAGCTGGCCAAGCACTGAAGATTTTAAGGCAGGAGAAGTCAGCCATCCCATTTAATGTTCAGATCCTGCGCTTGAATAGAAAAAAAACTGAACTGGATAACCTTCCAACGCTAAGATTCCATGACTCTATTTTTCAAATATCCTCTTCTTCCAAGTATTCTATAGACCAGTGTTCTACAAGAGAAATTCTACATTTGGAGTTTAATGTGTTTGTCTCCCTCTCTTTCTTTTTCCCTCTGTCTCCTCTTACTTTCCCTTTTCCACCCATCTCATCCCCAAATACGGTTCAATAACAAATTCCGTCACAGAAGAGACAGTGTTGTTAGTGACTACATGTTTTTAAATTCTCCACTCACTGATACAATGTGAAACACTGAAGAAACCTCAGAGGCATTCCAAGCATTCATGGACAAAAAAGTCAAGACGTGGTATTTTCCTTCAAAATTCATGTGAACTGAAGCAAAGAGACATAAGAATTTGTATTTAAGACTTCTTATCTAAAAGGAGTGCATTCTGTCATTGGCAATCCCTGAATACTCTAACTCTGAAATAATGTAAATCTACCCAGTCCTTTCCATCTCCTTTGGAATTCCTCTGCTGTAAGATTCCTTCTAATCTCTTATATAGACTATCAAAGTAGCCTCCGAACAGGCCTTTTCCAATCTTGCTCTAAGCTGCCTTCATACAAGCTCAGGGTTAGGCCTTCCAAAGTCCCACGCTAACCCTATCACATCTCTGCACAGAGTCAGCTTTAACTGCCCTCTACCTATTACTATATACTACTACGACTAATTTCCCCTTACCTTATTGTTTCAACCTTGTCTTCTATAATATTCCTATACATTTCTATAATTCATTATTTCTAGTAGTAGTCACTACGGACATTTGGGACCAGATTATTCTCTGTTGAGATCAACTGTACTGTGCATGGAAGAATGTTGAGCAGTATCCCTCGCTTCTGCCCAATAGAGGTTAGTAACACCTCTAAGTTGTAGCACCCAAAACTGTCTCCACAAGTTACCAAATGCCCCCTGGGGGCAGAGGGCAAAATAATCTCTGGTTGAGAATCAGTGCTATAATCAAATAAAATTGTATTGCTTCTTTTTCCTAAATTACCCTCTTCTCCTAACAATGTGTTTTTATCAATAACAAAAAAATTTTTCCTAACTAGTAATAAAATTTTTCCTCCTAAAATATTTCCTAACTGCTCTCCCTGCTGTATGGACACACACACACACACACACACACACACACACACACACACCCCACCCCTTGGTTTCATACACTGATATTTCAAGAGATATCTAGAGGTCCCTCCATGAAATTTTTGTCAATTCTCGAATCCTCATATGATCACTCTTTTAAGTTCATCCTTTGTACCCATTCCATTCATGAAACAGCCATCATCCTTGAGTTTACAGTATTCCCATTTATCTATTTGTCAAATTGTCTTTCAAATGTCTTAGTTAATTTATTCAACTTAGAAATATTGCACTCCTACAATCACTGCAGATGATGACTGCAGCCATAAAATTAAAAGACGCTTGCTCCTTGGAAGAAAAGCTTTGACCAACCTAGACAGCATGTTAAGAAGCAGAGACATTACTTTGCCAACAAAGGTCTGCCTAGTCAAAGCTATGGTTTTTTCAGTAGTCACATTATGGATGTGAGAGTTGTACTATAAAGAAAGCTGAGCACCAAAGAATTGATGCTTTTGAACTGTGGTGTTGGAGAAGACTCTTGAGAGTCACTTGGACTGCAGGGAGATCCAACCAGTCCATCTTAAAGGAAATCAGTGCTGAATATTCATTGGAAGGACTGATGCTAAAGCTGAAACTCCAACACTTTGGCCACCTGATGAGAAGAATTGTCTCATTTGAAAAGACTCTGATGCTGGGAAAGGTTGAAGGTGGGAGGAGAAGAGGACGACAGAGAATGAGATGGTTGGATGGCATCAACGAGTTGAGGGACATGAGTTTGAGTAAGCTCCGGGAGTTGGTGATAGACAGGGAAGCCTGGCGTGCTGCAGTCCATGGGGTCACAAGTAGTCGGACACGACTGAGCGACTGAACTGAACTGGCAATGTGCCAGGCACTGGTGTGTGCCTTGATGAGTAGAACAAACTCTCTGCCTTGTCAAACTCAAATGTCTAGGAAAGGATTCATGGTAGGTGTGATGTATGGGAATGCAACGGGGCTAATAAATGAGTAAATTTAAAATACTGTTGTTCTTTGGTCACTCAGTAGTGTCTGACTCTTTGAGACCCCTTATATGTAAAATGTGATCGTTTCTATGACAGAAACATATAAGTAGAAGCAATAGATGAGAATACTTAGAAACTCTAGATGGAGGGGTCATGAAAAGCTTACTAAGGTAAGATATTTAAGCTGAAAGTTGAAGGATGAGAGTCACCCATGTATTTTTGCCTTGGAGGTAACCATATATAAAAAGGCCCTGAGGCAAGACTGAGCTTGGTTGATTTGAAAATTTGAAATAAATCCCGACAGTTGAATGATAGTGATATAAGGGGAAAGTCATAGGCAATAACTAGGGACAAGTAAGCAGGCACTGAACTGTGCAAGGCCCTTTAATTTGAGGTAACAATTCTGGATGTTCTTTGAAATGTTTTAAGAACTAAGTCAAGGGTTTTATGAAGCAAATGACGTGATCTGATTTGACCAAAATTAATACATTAATTTTTAATTCATTAATATGTTACTCTGGATTCTTGATGAAAAAGCTGGAAAATGAGTGTTTCTGTTTAAAGAACAACAGTTCAATTCAGTTCAGTCGCTCAGTCATGTCCAACTCTTTGCGACCCCATTAACCGCAGCACGTCAGGCCTCCCTGTCCATCACCAACTGCCGGAGTCCACCCAAACCCATGTCCATTGAGTCAGTGATGTCATCCAACCATCTCATCCTCTGTTGTCCCCTTCTCCTCCTGCCCTCAATCTTTTCCAGCATCAGGGTCTTTTTCAATGAGTCAGCTCTTCACATCAGGTGGCCAAAGTATTGGAGTTTCAACTTCAACATCAGTCCTTCCAATGAACACCCAGGACTGATCTCCTTTAGGATGGAGGAAAGAACCTCAAGGATATAATAATTACTCCTATAGCTAAAACTACAGAGGGATTGTTTTCCCTCCCAGAAGATCTCATGTGTTGTGCCATGAAAGAGTTAAGAGGAGATGAGGTGTCAAACTTCTCAGCCCTAGAAAAAGTACACAAAAAAGTGCTTTTGGTTGTTATTGCAGCATGCAATAGACAGGTCAATGTTTCCTATATGCTATGGCTTGAGATAGGATAGGAAGCACTACTGTAACATAAGAGCCAACGACTCATGCAGATAATATTTAAACACTGCCAAAGTACTGGGAACTCACTACCTTCAAAGAGACTTCCAGATTTTGAAGGCTCTAACAGTTAGAAAACTCTGCTTTCCTCTGAACTGAGTCAGGAAAGTGTAGGATATACTGATGAGATCATGAGGAGAACAATTTGGCTCAAGCAAAAGTTCTGGAGTAGGCTCATCTAACTCAATACCTGCGCTCCCTAATCTACCACTCCATGAAAATGCCATCTTCCCACCGCTGTGTGGTACCCTTTATGCCTGTTTCTCTGCCAGATGGCCATGAGCACTTTCTCAGCCCACCCCTAACCCTCTGGCCTTGAATCATTCCAACTGGTGCCTAGAAGATATGACATTATCACAACATCCTTTCATAAGCTTTTGCCCATCACCAGCTTAAGAAAGTTAGTCATCCCCTCCTCCTTTATTAACGTTATTTTTTTCTTTTTTTGGCAGTACCACGTATCTTGTGGGATCTTCATTCCCTGACTAGGGATCGAATCTGTGTCTCCTGCAGTGGAAGTGCGGAGTCTTAACCACTGGGCTGCCAGGGAATTCCCATCCCCTCTTCTCGAGAGTCCTCTTTACTGACTGAACTCCCTGAGTACAAGGATTTGATCTCATTCATCTTGATGCAGAGTGCATACTACACTATAGATGTCACATAAATATATGTTAATCATTATGGGTGGAAAAACTCTGGATTTTAGAGTAAAATTTCAATCTTAGTTATATTATTTATTGGTTATGGGATTTATTTATTCAAATATTTGCTCCACAAATATTACTGACTGCTTACATGCCCAGTGATGGAAATATATGGCTTCTACCTCATGGCACTTATTGTCTAGATGACGAGGCAAAGGCTAATTAGATGAATGAGCAGTAAATAGTACAAAATGGTATGAATTCTTTGAAAGAAAAATCCAGGGTTCTGTAGAATATATATGAAAGAAACCTCATTTTGTCTGAATCTTCAAGGGAGATTCTTGGATATGATAAGATTTTTAAGACCTGAGGAACAAGTAAATCTTGATAAATGTATTGATACTTACCCTCTGTATGTTTCAGATTCCTCATCAATAAAATTAAGATGATAATGCATTCTCTTTAGGGTCCTCCCAAGGATTAATTAGTTAACATGTATAAAGTGCCTCCCCTAGAGAAGGAAATCAATAATTGGCAAGTTCTTTCTACCTTAATGAATGAAGAACAAAGACATGCTGACCAGGCAAGATTATGCAAGGACTTCAGTGTTTCATATAGCATGTTGAACTGTCTCCACAAATAAGATATGTTGAAGTTCTAGCCCACAGTACTTCAGAATATGACTTTATTTGGAAATAATGCAATTATAAATATAATTAACTATGTTAAGAGGAGGTCATACAGGACTAGGGTGGGCCCTTTATCCAATATGACTGGTGTCCTTATATGAAGAGATAGATTAGACACAGAAATGGGAGAGAATGACATGTGGTAAGGGAATCAGAGATTGAAATGCTTTAACTGTAAGCCAAGGAACACCAAAGATTATTGACAAACCAACAGAAGCCTGGGGGAGGTGATGAAAGATTCTCTCCTAGAGATTTTGAGGGAACAGCAACACCTTAATTTTGGGCATCTGGCCTCTAGAACTGGGAGACAATAAATTTTGGGTTTTTTATGCACCCTTGTGGTACTTTTTTGGGGCAGTCCTATGAAACTAACGCAGGCTTCCCTGGTGGCTCAGATGGTACAGAATCCAGTATAGGAGATCTGGGTTCAATCCCTGGGTCAGGAAGATCCCCTGGAGAAGGGAATGGCAACTCACTCCAGTATTCTTGGACAGAGGATACCATGGACAGAGGAGCCTGGCGGGCTACAGTCCATGGGTCTCAAAGAGTTGGATAGAACTGAGCAACCAAGAACATGCAAGAAACTAACACACATCATTAAAGTGTCGGATTGCATATTTCAGGCAATGGTAAGCAGGAAGACTAAGGATTTGGAAGGCAAGATTCGAACAATGAAATAAACATAAAAGGTATTTCGAGAAGACAAATCTCCAACTGGTGCTTATCATGATAATGTATTTTCTGTTCCCACTGAGTCCATAAGCTTCTTTAGTGGGGAACCGATACCTTCCATGAAGAGCTGAACTCTATATATACTGGTTAAATAAATTATTTAAAATAAACATTTGGGTACACAAGCTCTTTATGGAAAATTTAGAGGTAAAACATTTTAACTCATTGAACTTCTACTCTTCTAAAGTAAAAATTATCTTCTCATTTTATTTAATTGAAGAGGCAAAGCATGCAGTAAATTAAGTCCAATTTGCATGCAATTGTGCATGCAATGTAGATCTTGACTTAAACTAGGGAGCAAGCTGTGCAAACTCAAATACTCTTCTATTTGAAACTAACCATTGTTTGCTTAAATTTTCAGTATTTTCCTTCCCTTCATTTCAAAGAAAAATATCATAGCATTTCTCTTTCTAATTTAAATCCCACAAAATCTATAACTAATAATCAGAATGTATCCCCTAAGGGCTAATACTTTTTGGGATATTATACTAGTAATGCCTTCAAGCTTTCAAGTTCTGTAGCAAGCCTGTAATTCCATTTTTTAAAAAAATGAATGGCTTTAATCCATATGGTTTTGCTCTATTTAATTATATTTATCATCCCCAAATATTCTGCACTTATAAAAATAGTGCGTGGGGTATAGAGGAAGCAATGCACTGTATTGTATTTTGTGAAATCTCATACGCCACGTGTATGGATCTGGTGTAAGCAAGAGAACATATTTTGTTTAAATTAAGGGTTTGAATTCAATTTTATACCAATTTCTTTAGCTCATTATCCACAATACATTTGCTTACATCAATAGAAATGCTGGGGCTTCCCTGGTGGCTCTGCTGGTAAAGAATCTGTCTGCAATGCAGGAGACCTGGATTCGATCCCTGGGTTGGGAAGATCCCCTGGAGAAGGGAAAGGCTACCCACTCCAGTATTCTGGCCTGGAGAATTCCATGGGCTGTATAGTCCATGGGGTTGCAAAGAGTCGGGCATGACTGAGTGACTCTCACTTTCATAGAAATGTTACCCAGTTAAAATACATAATTGTGCCTAATTCAGATACATCTGTATCTTCTATCCTCTTGACTTATGCAATTTCATGTTGCAATCATTAAATAATGAAAGAGGGGCCCTCTGTTTGATAAAATTAATGCTGTTTCCCATGAATGTTAAAAGTGCAAAAAAAAAAATGAGCAGAAAAAAAGAAGAAAATGCTGGATTTGTTCAAAGATACCGCACCAATCCTATCTCATTTTCAGTAGAAACAGTTCTTAGGGGTTTTTGTGTTCCCACCATTTCTAGGGCACAGGAGACCCCTTGGTGTACTAACTCTTATTAGCATCAGTTTTTTAAAAATCCCCTTGAATTATTCTTTTTGGCAACCATCTCTCTTAGATGCTCTCAGATTTGCCTAACTAGTACCCATCAGTGGTTCTTAAAGTTGAATGGTAATTACAAAAGAATTCTGAGCCCTGATAAGTCCTATTAAACTCATATTATTAATATTAAGGGACAGGGCCCAGGAATTTGTGCTGAAAAAAGTTCCAGGTGGTCCAACTTCAGAAGACCAAAAATCCTCAGATGGAGAAACAGTATCTGGACTTTTCAGCTCATTGGTGTTCTCAAAACACTTTGCTTACAAGTTGCTAGATCCCCTTCATTCCTGGTATATAGATGTTATGTCCAAATGTACCTTGCTATGCTCCTTCCTCCTTGTAAATGTCATGTGATCTGGCTGATTATCTCAGGCAGGAGAAGAGGGGGACGACAGAGGATGAGATGGTTGGATGGCATCACCGACTCGATGGACATGGGTTTGGGTGGACTCTGGGAGTTGGTGATGGACAGGGAGACCTGGCGTGCTGTGGTTCATGGGGTCTCAAAGAGTCGGACTCGACTGAGTGACTGAACTGAAGTGAATGGCAGGGAGCTAGAAGGACTCCCCCATTCAAGGATGTATCCTCATCAAGGCCTTCTGATAGCCGTGGCCAGCTCCACAGAAAGAAGTTGTAAGCTGAACCAGAGACTCCAATGGAGGTCATATCATCCAAAGGGAGCTGGGATCTCATCGTGTTCCTTAAATGCTATATTGTTCCTGTCTTCTGTTTGCATAGGAATGAAGAACAACAATAAGTGTCTCTGAAATAGCCATTCCTACTGGATAGATCTCAGCTTGAGACCCAGACTTGCCATGTCCCCCTTATGTGCCTGTCTGAGGCAAGTAACGTGACCCTCCTGATTCTTGCATTTATCAGAAAGAGATACTATTATTAGTTCTGGAATTGTTTACACTAACAATAGCATATGTGAAGTGCCCAGAAGGACATAGTACTTACTGTTGTTTAGTCACTGAGTCATGTCCAACTCTTTTGCTACCCCGTGGACTGTAGCCCACCAGTTCTCTCCATCCATGGGATTTCCCAGGGAAGAATATTGGAGTGGGTTGCCATTTCCTTCTCCAGGGGTTCTTCCTGACTCAGGGATCGAACCTGTGTCTCCTGCACTGAAGACAGATTCTTTACTGCTAAACCACTGGCAAAACCCCCATAATGCTTAGTATATTGTATATATTGTAGTAAAAATTATTCTAAAAGGCATAATTTCTATAAAAATATTGGCCCCATTTCTTTTATTGTCCCAGGAGTTCATGCAAGCCTTTCACTTCCAACAAAGGCCACGATGGAGGGCTTTGCTCCAAGCTCTAGCTGCAAACCCAAGGCTAAAGGTAAAAGTCCAGATAAGAAAAAAGACAAGGACATTTAAATTAGATGAAGTTCCTGGATTTTTTTTCTTCTCTTTGGAACATAAAGTTGGAAGGGAGTCAGAAACAGGTATGTCTCCATTAAAATAATCTTTAAATTGTTAACCAAATGCCTTTGGGTTAATGAACAAAGAATGGAATTAGATGCAAGGGAAAAAAAAGTTTGTTTCTTTTGTCAGATCACCATATTTCAGTTGGTAGTTTTTCATCATCTCAGTTTCTGGGAATGGAGCAGAGGGTTTGGATTTCCACCTTGTTTGTATTTTCATTCATTTATTTAATTTTCCATTATGAACTGGGCATGAAATGTATACCAAATTCATGCATTAAATATCCCTGGAATAAAGGACATACATTAAATATTCCTGACATAAAGGACATTGCCATTGTACTCAATCACTAAAGAGCTCAGAAATGAGTTTCTATCACAAAAGAGTAGTGGGCAAGTTTCAGTATATTCTATAGCAAATGCCTGAAGGTTTGTACCCTCCTGTAATATGAAGAGAGCAACAGTTTATCACCGAGCCCTGGAATTAACATGAGAGTAGTTTCTATGTCTTAGATGCTACTGCTCTGAGGTAAAGGATAAAATTACAGAATAGGTTTACAGCCTAGAATCCTAGTCCAATTTACTTTGGGCTTTTGTGAATTAATGAGACCCTTAGAGTAATTAGATGGACATTTTACTTCCTCTCTTGTCACACCTTAGTTGGTCCTCAATGTTGAGACACTTCCATGCATGTAATACTTATTTTTAACCACATATTTTCCAAGCATTCTAATACCTGTTTGTCTTAAAAAATAATAATTATATTCTTAGGGAAGGGCCCAAGACATACAATTGTGTCTTCTACAGGTCAAAGCAATTTAGGTGGGTTGTTTTTTGTTTTTTTTTTTTCTCATAATTCTGCAAAATACAGTACAAGAATATCGAGTTTAATTTCATGGGCCAACTAGAGGAAGGTGAGCTATGAGGAGAGTCTCAAGCAGACAGAGGTCAGCAAGCTGCAGCCTGTAGGCCAAAGCGAGCTCACCACTTATTTTTGTAAATAAAGTGTTTGATTGAACACAATCATGTCCATCTGTTTAGGTTCTGTCTATGGTTTGCTTCTGTGCTAAAACTACAGGGCTGAGGCATTGCAACAGACATTTATGGTCCAGAAAATCAACAGTATTTACTTTCTGGTCTTTTATGAACAAGCTTGCCAATTCTTGGTCTAGAACACAACCCTAACAGTATTATGAAGGTCGATGTCTGTGGTCTTCCACAAAATTTCACTTGTTGACAATCTCTGGACAGTGGGTGGAGTTTAAACTTAGCCAATTTGGCTACTTTTATGCTTATAAATATTAGATGTTATCTTAAGTTTTGTTGTCTTCAATGTCGGATAACTACTGGAAGCATATTTAATCCTTTATCACATGGTATGATTTCCAAAATACGTTTCTGAAAACAAATATCCCAGTCATCATTTCTCTTCAGACCTCTCTTTAAATACATTTCCAAATATAGACGAGATGGAAAATAGGTTATGAAAGCAGTACTTTGACAGGAAATCCATTATTGTGCTAGTAAGTGTAAGGGAAAAGAAAAGATGAGAAGGCAATCTACAGAAATTGCCTCTAGATTTGTAGGAGGTCATATATTATGTATATAGAGAGATATATTCGGTCTTCTGAACAATTATTCAATATAAATAATTGCAAACTACATGTTAATCTTTAACGTGTGTTAATCTTTTTAGGTAAATATTTACTTTTAAAGCATAACTTCATACCACAGAAGTTGATAAGATCAAGTTAGCCATGGAACTGCTTATTTGGAATTTGTTTTTCTTACAAAGGGTCAAAGAATTCTTAAATTAAAAAAAAAGAAAGGCTGATGGGAACTTGTTGTATGACTCAGGGTACTCAAATGTACCAAACTAGAGGTGTGGGAAGGGATGGCTCACAGGGAAGGGACATATGTATACCTATGACCGATTCGTGTTGATGTATGGCAGAAACCAACACAGTATTGTAAAGCAATTATCCTTTGATTAAAAATAAATTTAAAAAAGCCTCCCCTCACGCTCTCAGTCAGCCTCAAGAACTAGGAACAACATTAAAAAATAAATAAATAAATAAACAAAAGAAAAAGAAAGACCAGTAAAACTATCACTTTCTTTGAAAGACATCCATCTGAAGAGTCCTGGCTTAGACGAATATTGAACAACATTGTGTATTCTTAATACAAAGACACTGAAAGCAATATAAAAGTAATAAAGAGACATTAAGACTAAAGCTGCCACATAGAGGTCATCAAGTCATAAAAAAAGACTTTCACAACATTTCCGACTCCACATCTATATTTTCTTAAAATAGAAGCTGTTCTTCGGGCAACAGAGTCCTTGCTCCCGGAACAATGATGCAGAGACCAAGCAAGTGACTCAGAACCAAACTGCATAATCATTTCCTCATAGAACACACTCCTCTTGAGTTGAGCCCTGTGTCAGGCACTGTATGAAGCATTGAGGGTTCGGTCACCAACCCTCCCTCAGGAGCCCATCTTCATGGAGCTTCTACTTTAGTGGCAAAGGGAGACGAGTTGGTCTGGAAGAGCCTGGAGAGTACTGTACTCCAATGGAGTTCAAAACTGTGACTCCCACCCACACATAACAGGAACATTTTAGTCAACTTATCAATTAAGGAGTCAGATGTTATAACCAGATCAAAGAGCCCTTCAAAAACTAGCTAGATAGAGACAATCGTAGGAAAAAACTGTAGAGTAGATAAAAAAACTGGTTCATATTCAACAGGACTAGAAGCCTTTGGAGTTATCTGCTCCACTTGGCAGAAATTATTTTTATCTTTACTGTGCAAAAAGCTACACCTTAATGTGTAGCTTCATAAAATCTGGAATTTTTAATTAAGAGTGAACAAAAAGGTGACCTAAGTGCATTCCTCTTGTTAATCTTTGAGTGGCCTTTGCTCCTATAGGGTGTTTTGGCCCAATTTCTAATCTTCAGATATCTTTTCTGAAGCACAGAGGACCGTACCTTAATCAGTTGGATCAAGATGGGGCAGAAGCAAGTCTGGCCAAATCTGAGCTGCGATGTTGAAGGTAAGTGGGGGAAACACTACATAAGGATGAGCAAACAGGCATTCTCAGAAAGGGGAACTATGTGACAACTTTATGTCCTTTTCTGTGCTGGTCTACGCAATCCACCCACAGACTGGTAAATCACAAAACCACTCTGGAAGAAAGTAGAAAATATAGAAGTTTCTTCCTTAGAATGCAGTATAAACTTACCAACTTTTGAGAAGAGTAGATTAAGGAATAAACTCCTGGGGTAGAATTACCCAGGACCTGGGGAAAGACCAGAATGCCTCCACCACGCCTAGGGTGGTGGATCATGAGCTTAGAAGAAGCCCGAGAAAGAGAAAGATGGGGAAAGAGACCAGAAAAAAAAAAGAAAGTCCTATAGATCATCTATTTACTAACCACATGTGCTGCCTGTCTGAATTAGTTTGTGGTCTCTCACTGACTCTATTTAGAATTCTGTACATCTGGGTGTATTTTTTCTAGTGTTTCCTATCATATCAGTGACAGAATTGCCAACACAGAGGTATCCATAAATTATACTGCAGTCTAGTAGTTTCTAGTGTCTGGAAAGCTTGGAACAAAAGACTCAAATGCAAATGTGAACTGCTTAATTCAGTGAGTATTTGTGATGTTACCCAGGTGCCAATGACATCTTTCTGACCAGCTCAGAGGCACCAGGGACCAACCCAACATACATTTTTAATGTGCTCAGCTGTGACAGCCTATACACACAGAAGACCTTAAGGCCTTAAAGTCATCCTCTTGGAAACCACTGCACTTTTAGGGACCCAGAAGAAACGCTTTAATTAATCTTCTTTTTCAGGGTAGCTTTTTTTGATATAAATTATGTACACTGAAAACCTGCCAATTATAGCAAATTAAGGGACTTGGCAAGTGCCTCCCTTGGAGGCAGATGGTAAATAATATCCAGATTCTGACTTGAAATAAGACCAGAGATTAGCTGGTGCAGAATGTAAAAGCAATCCAGATATGAGAAATAAACAAATTTAATGTGAGCTCAAGAGGAGGGTTTGGGTTTAGGATAGCTATAGTGATGTGATTAGAACAGATGACTCATTACCATTACACATATTTTCGTGAGATGAGCCTGTTCTTAGAGCTTCTTTCTGTGATTCTTTCATGAACACTTACTTATTGTGATAACATCTAGGATGTGATCTAAACGCCTAGGTTCCTCACCTGTGCAAGGAGCATAAGGCAAGTTGGTGAGAGTCCTGGATGATATCGTGATATTCTGTGCTTAGCCCAATAACTGGCAGACAGTAAGGGCACAAAAATTTTAGCTGATTTTCTTAGTGGTGTTACAATATGGCCACCAAAATAAATGACAATTCTCATACACCTTTTGGGCCCAAATAATAGCACTCTAAAGCTTATGCATGCTGATTCTGTGCCAGGGGCTATTCCATCACTTTTATTTTATAGATAAGAAATGGCAGTATCAGAGAGCTTAAGTACCATGCCTTTGTCACATAGGTAGTAAGTGATGGGTTCTGGACTTAATTACCTTTTCACTCAATGACTAACAGACACTTGAAACCCAGAGAAATCCTGAAATGTAAGGTCTTCCCTTAACATACTAAAAGGACTCTGTGTAGATCAAAGTTGTGGTGATTTTCTGAGGACAAGATAAGAGTAAAAACGTTAGTTCTGTGCTCACCTTTTCATTCCTCCAAACTCAGTAAGTTTCTTGTTTGTGTTGCTACAGCAAAGAGGATTCTCGGCTTATGCTATGGTCTAAATAGCTGTGTCCCCCCTCCCCAGGTTGGTGTGTTGAAATCCTAACTCCCACAGGTGATAGTATGAGGGGTTGGGGCCTTTAGAGGTGATTAGATCATGAGGACTCTGCCCTCATGAATGGGATTAATGTCTTTATGAAAGGGACCCCAGGAGCTCCCTAGCCCCTTCCACAGGTGAGGTTACAGCAAAAAGATAGCTGTCTACGGGAAGCAGGCTCTCATCAGACACAAACTCTACCAGTGCCTTGATCTTGGACTTCCCAGTCTCCAGAATTGTGAGAAATGCATTTCTGTTATTGAGAAGCCACCCAGTTAGGGTCACAAAGAGTCGGACAGGACTGAGTGACTAACACTTTCACTTCACTTTCAGTCTGTGGTATTTTGTTCAAGCAGCCTAAATGGGGTAAAACAGCTTATTGGCTTAATAACTAGATTTTTTCATTAATTCACCACAGAAATCATTTAGAACAATTCCAAGGCTCAGTTAACACCCCACACTGTGGAGAAAATGTATAGGAAGGGGTGGGGGGGATGACAAGGCAAGGTCAGCTCCAGTTAGCTGAGGTCAATCTGCAGAGCCATCGGGGCAAAGCTCTCAGCATCCTCCTGCCACGGGACGGCCCAATCCCCACAACTCTCAGAAAACACCCCCAGGCTCAGCCAATCTGAGGACTGCACTGTTTCTGGAGTCTGAAGTCACAGCTAGGACAAGTTCGTCATGTAATTCATGTTTGCCTAGGATGCTAAAATTAAGGAATGACTCAATCATCAGGCACCATCACAGCTATTTTCAAGTCTGTAAGTGATGCGCTGGACCAGCACTGATGCAAAAGCTTACCCCAATTAGCTTCTGCAAACGCTTTTCCTGCAACAGGGCTCCGTTTCCTAGGAGGCTTCAATCTAATTACAAGGCTTGATTCTCCCGCAGGGTCTGCCTGGCCAGATGATTTCATTTTACTTTTAGGCTAACCTTTGCCATCAGTGATGTCACCAGAGCATTCTTCCTCTTGAAAGGCTCCTAGGAACACACTAAAAGGTTAATTTGTTTGATATTTGGTTAAAAGGCTTCTCTACTGGAGGGGCCTTGTTGTTCTGTAGGCAGGTAATAGTACAAAGCAGGCATCTTCAGAAAAAGGCAATTTGCACCCAGCCAGCACCAACATAGCTTTCTGCACTAACTACCCAGGAGCCACTCAGATGGAAAATCACTGCTGGGAAAGAAGTCAGTGGATCCTTTCTACAATTCAGATTATTCACTCAAGAAGACTTTGCATATTTCCTACTGTTTTTCCTCTCTAAATTAAAAAAAAAAAAAAAAAACAGGAGTTACAAAGCTCCCTGGATAATGTAACCAGTTATGCCATAGGAAAGAAATTGTGTTCAATGATCTTAAATATTAGAAAAATGAAAGGAAGAAGCTCAAATAACTCAAATGTAGCAATTTCATCATTATTATTCCCAAACTTGAAGTATTTTTACTACCTATGGAGATGCTGGGAGATACACCTCCCAGCCCTGTCTTTCGTGTACCTGGCCTGTAGACATCTTCAGCTTTTGTCCTTAAGATAAGGACCCAATGCTGAAGCTGAGGGTGACAACCAAGCCAAGGCTACCAGTTGAGAAATTAAAAATCATGACACTCTAGCATTTTTTTTATGAAATACATGATGAAAAATAACTGACTCTATTTTCTTCATTTACTAATATCACTCAAAATAAATATTCTAATCTTAACAACACTTAGCATTCCTCTTATATCCTACAGCTTCCCACAACACCCTCCCCACTTTTCAATAACATGGTCTAAATCATTATTTTTGTTTAATTAAATAAAGCTTCATCTCCTCTCTATCTACAACATTTCAATTTCTATTATTTCACAGAAGAATGAAAAAACCTTTACTACATAATGAGAGAGTTTGAAGCATGTTATGAAATCAGCATACGAAAGCAGCAAATGAAAAAGTGTAGGTCTTTTACAACAAAGAATAGCATGGTCCATGATCAAATTTGGCAAAACAATACACCATATGGACAGACTGCACAGAGGCTTACACAATACACTCTGAATACAAGAATATAGCTCACATTAAATTAGAAAGCTGTAACTCAGGATAAGTGAAAATGAAATCACTCTATTCAACAGGTAATAAATATATAAGACTTGTCTAAGTGGTAGTTTTGGTTGAAATTTTAAAAATAAATCTATCATTAGATAAGCTTGGGAATAATAAACTAAAAGTTGATTGCTTATAGTCTGAGTAAAGATGAAAGATAACACAGTAATGTGTGGGTGCTAAGTCACACAGTAAAGTTAGGTCATATTTCCATTTTCCATTCTTCCTTTTCAAATGAACAAACTTTTTTAAAAGAAATAAAAAGTAAAGACGCATAACTGAAAGTAATAAGTGTTAATAAGTAAAGAAACTAAAATAAAGCAACAGATTCTAAAATAGAGCAATGCAGTGCGGGTGACATAATTGGATTTTAAACCTTCACCAATATTCTGGAAATAATGCTCAGTCAGTAACATACTGGTGATTTTCAATAACCCTGCCAAACTTCGCAGAAGCAAATTAAATTTTTTCTTCTTCTAACTGACAAGTAGTGGAAATTGTTCCTATGAGATATGGTCAAAAGGAAGAAATGTAAAACATGAGAATAGTTAAGTTTTCAGAGTTTACATGAAAGGGGGATAATCTGAATTGAGATGCAATAAAAGCCCTATTGCTTAAAGAAAATCATGATTTAAGATATTCAGCACAACCTCAGCTTAAACTCATTTTCATCATGCTCTCAAATTATAGCTCCCAGAAGAAGCCACACCCACACACAAAGCTATTCGTCATGATAGCAAAGGAGTAAAGTTTGCAATTGACTACTAAAATCAGCAAATCAGATAACCTGCACCAAATAGTTTACATTAAATATAAGGGAGACTAAAAGAACCCTTATACCAATAATTCAAAGACATTACAGGGGGAGAAAGGAGACTGATCAATAAGTAATGAATAAAAAATGGGTATGAAGGAAAGCACAACAAAACAAAAGAATTTTTTTTCCATAAATACATTGTACTATGGGAATGTAATAAGATAATTTTGATTTTAAAAAAAAGAAAATGGAAAGATCTGAAAAGAAACCATCCGGGATTAAATAAAATCAATTTTCAGAGTGACATTATGAAACACAATAATCAGTTCTAAACAAGAAGAAATGAAACAGGCAAGGCTAAAAATAAAAATTGCTACTCAAAATTAATAGTTTTTATAATCACAATAAATACAGAGAATGCATATATATTTGTGTGTATATATAAAGATGGAGAGGGGAAGAAAGAAAGGGGTAAATAAGGATGAAACAAAGGAAGACAGGAAAGAGGAAGAAGAGAGGAAGGTTAGAAAGGGAGGAAGAGGGGAAGGAAGGAAGGAAGACAACATTAAGGACATATAAAGATGTGCTTACATAAGACAGTTGGCTTCTTTGAAGAATAAAAGCTCAACCATAAAACCAGAAATGTATTAAGGGATATAAAACAAAATTTCCCTAAGATAATGGGGTAAAAATATGCAAATATAAAGAGAATGTTCTCTAATCCAGGCAAAAGTAATTCAGAATAATCAAAGCTAAAACACTATTAGTGAACACTGGTTCACTATTGAATTTCAAAAATAAAGAAAGATTTCTCCAGGATACCTCCAGATAACCCAAGTCACAGACCAGAAGATAAAATTAGGAGTCCCCGATTTTCCACAGCATCATTTAAGCCTGAAAGATTAGCAGGAAAAGTCGACTAGGTTCTGTAGGAAATGTACTACATGAATTGCATATCCAGTCAAATTTCAGGTACAATGATAAGAAAAAGGCTTTTCAGAACCATACAGGAACTCAGAAAATACAGTATCTGAATGATGAATGTTTAGGGCCTACAATAAGCCATTGGTGTGCACTGTACTTTTGTCATGTTTAATTAGGAGAGTATTTTAAGAGATTGAGTTTGAGTATCAGAGATAAATTGATTGTCTTAATGAGGGATGGATAAAATGAAGGCTTTCTAAGCTGGTGGCAATACAAAAGGAAGAGAAGAGACTCATTTATGTGTATAACTGCAAAGTTTGCAAACAATACTAGCTAAATTGGTATTTTCTTGAATGCACACATCTCTCAGCTTCACAGAAGATTTAGCTATCCCAGTCTGCTCAGTAACACTTTATATTTGTATACATCCTATTCTCATTTTTGTCACTTTCTAAAGCTTGTTTTGTTTGCTAAAAATATTTGCAAGTCAAATTATAACACTTTTTCCTTCCAGAGATTTAAAAATTTATGCAACTTTTAGAATTGGTAATGTAATTTATACAAAATAATTGGAATATCCATTATAACTTGTGAAAATTGATAAAAAGTTTGAGTATTATTCCATTTCTATTCATGCTTCAACATTTAAACTGCCATATTTAAGAATAAAAATGCTGGTACCTTTATTGCCTTATTATTGTATTTCTGATGTAATGCTATACTAACCAGGACCCTGAGGAATTAACCTACTTTTGTATAGGGCAAATAGGTACATTAACAGTCTCTGTAGAAAAATTCATTTTTATAAGAGCCTACAGATTAAGTGTTTATATACCAACAGAGGTCCTGAATAATGCATTCAGATCCTATACAACCTAATTTCATCCACAGCTGCCTATTTGCAGTAAGGCTACTTTAGTTGCTTGACCCTAGAATGCAGAATTTACCCTCTCACTGATTTCTATGAGGAATTTATTCATACAAACTGTTAGAGGGCATTGCAGTCTTCAGTGAAGATCTGGGTGTTCATGGAATGGTCGGTCACATCTTAGGACAGTCCTACTAAGCATTCCCATCTCTTATCACCTTTTTGCCACTCTCCTCTTTCTCCTTTTCCCAGAAATTGCCAGTCTTCACCTTCTGCTTTAGCATAGAGTAACTCCGTTGGAACATTGAAGCACAACTGCTAGCCCAGTCTAGGTGTGATGATTGTTAATTAAGGCATATTCCTACAAAGGCAGAGTCTCCCAAAGAAGAATTCTCAGGGCATGGGCAATGAGAAATGGTGAGAAATTCACCTATGGTCAATATTCAATACATTCTTTAGGAATTCATTCAGCAAATATCAACCGAATCTTGCACACACAGCCAATTACTGTAAATTCAGGAAAGTCCTCTGTTTAGGGGAGCTTCATTTTCCTGTTTTCCTGCTTTTTAACTCTAGCCACATACTTGGAGTCCAGGCATCATCTGTGTGTGTGTGTGTGTGTGTGTGTGTGTGTGTTTATGAAAGAGACAGAGAGACAGAAAGAGAGTCCATAAGTGTGTGCCATATATTTAGTTTCCCGAGTGAGCCTGCTGGACGGCCAAGGTTGAAAACCACACCACTTGAAGCATCTATCTGGACTCTCTCTTCACCCTTACTGATCCCTCACTATAGTGTGGTTCATCAGTGATAGTGTGATTTATTTGGGGTGGGTAAGAGCAGAAGTTTAAGAACACGCTGCTTTCTTTCTCTGTTTCTTTGATTTCTTTTCTATGAAACCATACCTCCCTTTTCCACATGGTGGGCACACTTGGTTCAGAGCCCATCTAGTCCTCTAACAATGGATCTTGGAGACGAGTGGGTCTCTCTGTCCCAAATTTGGTGGAAATATGAGGCAGCAAACCTCCCTCTGTTAGGTCATATCAAGATCTGACCTGGAGTAAATGATAGGAAGCCTTGTGTGGCTATATATTAATGCCATTTTTCAATTCAGCATTGACAGTAATGAACCTAGTCATTTATCTCTATCTGTCTAGCATCTTTGTCGCCTTTCAAAAATTGCTTTCTAAGACACAGGAGAAATATGTCTGGTTTTTAATCCATAAAAACATCAACAATCTCTAACTCTCTTATAACTATTAAGTTTGAGAAAAGAAAAAAAGACACAAAAAATGTACTTAAATGATTTTCATATTAGCATAATAAGAAGTCCTTGATGTTGGTTAAGACTTCTTTTCCCTTTTCCCTCTCTCCTTTCTTCCCTCTCTCTTTCCTTTCTTTTTCCCTTCTTCCTTTCTTTTCCCCTACTTTCTTTTAATTTCCAGATTATACAGGGGTGTATAGGTTAAATAGAACCGTGTCATTAGCTGACTAGACACTGGTTCTGCCACCCTAATCCCACAGAGACTGTCCGGGGACACGTCTGTGACAACTGTCCTGGGACAACCATTCATGAGGCTGGTAGAGGAGAGAAAGGCTTCCCTTGAAAACCATCCTTCTGCTTCTCATTTACAACTGCTCCAACAAGTATCAGGCCATGCATATATTAAGAGCTATATTTTCCCACACTCATCTCCCCAATTAGGACTCTGTTAACATTCATTAGCTTGTGTGTTCTGTGGTAAGAGACTTCTCAAGTGTATGATTTGTTTTATCTAACTGACCGGTGACCTCATTGAGGACAGAGACAAGCGATCGCTTCTCCTGCTCTTTGATGTCTTGCTCTACTTCCTTATTCTTTACATACTGTTCTGACTACAGCTGATCTTCAATAAAACTTGCCATCTGATTGATAAACCATGCTAAAATGAGCTTATATTCTAAAATAGAAGATACTAATGCAGACATTGACATTTACAGAGAAGGCAAAATGTTGAAAATAATTTTCAGGAAGCTCAAAGCTAAATTTGCTGCTCTGTTTCAGGAGCTATCTTTAGCCTATAAATTCTGGTGTAACTCTCTTGACCTAGCATAGCCCATAATCACATTCATCTGTCCTTGCTTGAATAGTTTTGGCATATCTGTGTCTTTTATTCCAAGCTGCACCTCAAATGTTTTTGGAGGAAAGAGGGGTTATAAATAGCAAGTGTAGCTTATCTCTAGCAAAATACATTGACTTAAAAAAAAATAATAACTGTATTATTCTCATATAATGAATAGGGTACAACACATATGCAGGAAAAAAAATGAATGAAGATAAAAAGTAGCTCTGTGTTTCAAATCTATTTTAAGGAAACAGAGATGAGCAGCTTGATCACATGAACTTAGAAAGGGCAAAACATCAAGGTCACCATCTTAGCTTCATGTGAAAATGATTGTATAATTTTTAGCAAGTGGCCCACAGCAGGATCTGGGTTCACTGACTCATCCAAGAGGTGGCCTTCCCATTAGCTACTCAACTATTAAACTGAGACATTCATCTAATTCTGACTCACATTGTTAAATGCCACACTCTGAATCACCAATCCTACTACATAAAGCACCTGGATCAAATGTCTCCATGAAACACTTATCCAGGCTGAAAATCTCCTCTTAAGCCTTGGAGACAGTGGAACTATGGTTATAGCTAGTTGCCTTGGAAGTCACAGATGAGTTTAAGTTCACTGGTTCTCTGAAAGCAAGATAAAACCCAAGCCGTCAATGGTTTTATTTCTGTACAGTGCTTTATGATCCCACTTATACCTTTATTGTGTGCAATAAAAATTCTCATTGATAATCCTATTTCTAATAATTCTGGCTTTTAAAAATCTTTCTCTTTTAGTGGATATTGTTTTCCTATTTATTTTATTTTCCAAAGGGACATTTTAAATGGAAAAAATGCTACAGGGCTTCCAAATGAAATTCATTCTCTAACTGTCCAGATGTTCATTTCAATGCATGCATCATATAAATCTCAGCTGATGAGAATGGTAATGGCCCAGCTCAGTCTGTCTTAGTTGGTGAACTCTGAAACAAGAAAAATAAGAAATGTGCTCTTTTGGAGGCTATGTGAGTTTTAACAACTCAAGAAAAGAAAACACTTTTTTTGTATTTTATTATTTGGATTTTGCGGACAATAAAATTAAGTTCCAACAATGGTCTTCTCATTATATAATAGACAAATATCATCTGTTTCAAGAGGAAGTCCAAAAGTTTCCTTTGTAACGAGGTTATGTCTGTAAAAAGAGAAATAAAAACCCAAAGCCACCCCAAAATAAATTCTGAAATATAACCAATCTATTGCTTTTCTTTTCTGAAGGTTTTGGTGGCAAAGGATGAGATAGTTATGTAGCTTCACTGACTCAATGGACATAAATTTGAGTAAACTCCTGGAGATGGTGAAGGACAGGGAAGCCTAGCATACTGCAGAACGTAGCAACTGAACAAAAGCTGTATCCTTTCATTGTTCCTCACACATCTCAAGGATGGGCATATGTGATAACCTTCCATTTTTACACCTCTGAGGATTTAAATGCATTTATGCAAATGCCTCGTTTGCTTTTTAATGTCTTTTGAGAGGGGTCTCCGAGGTGTCGCCAATGGTAAAGAACCTGCCTGCCAGTGCAAGACATGTAAGAGTCATGGGTTTGATCCCTGGGTCAGGAAGATCACCTGGAGAAGGTAATGGCACCCACCTGAGCATTCTTGCCTGGAGAATCCATGGACAGAGGAGCCTGGCCGTCTAAAGTCTATACCATCACAAAGACTGGAACACAACTGAAGCAACTTAGCACGCATGCACACACGTCCTTTGAGAGACCGGAAGAAACCTTCAAACAAGGCCAATATGAAGAACACACAGCATCCCTGTTGCTGAGTTATCCATAAAACGGTTTCCTTCGATTAACAAATATGGCTAGAAATCTTCAGAACTGATTCTAGAAGGGGCAAGTGCCCTTGATGAGACATGATTCAGTGCAGTTTTCACTTCACTCTGGGGAGGAAGACAGAGTGGCATCTACCTGCTAACACCTCCAGTCAGACAACCCGGAAACACGAGAGTTTCCTTAGATCATCTGAGGTCCTGGGCCGTCAGAACTAAGTGTTGTCAACAGAGGCGTGGTTCTGCATTGCTGATCTTTCACCTGGGCCTTTCCTCCAAAATACAGCATTTCCCATAGATGTGCTTGAGTGATGAGGTTCTTAACCTTGCTTATGTGTCTGCCTAAATCATCTACACGGTAACAGTTTAACACCTTCTCTAACTCACAGAGCCCAGGACTGCAATGTTAACATTATGTCCTAAAGAGAAGAATATTTTCAGGGAGCCCATCTACTTCAGTTCATGCAGGCTATCATAACAAGATATCACAGACCAGGTCATTTACAAACAGCGGAAATGTATTTCTCACAGTTCTGGAGGCTGGAAGTCTGAGATCAGGGTGTCAGCTTGGTTGTCTGAAGGCCCTTTCCCAGGACGAGACTTCTCTTGGTACCCTCACATGGCAGAAAGGGCTAGGGAGCTCCATGTGGCCTCTTATGTAAGGGCACTATATAAGGTACATGAGGGTTCCACCATCATGACCTACATACCTCAGAAAGGCCCCACCTTCTAATACCATTACCTTGCAGATTAGAGTGCTTCCCAGGTGATGCTAGTGGTAAAGAATTCGCCTGCAATGCAGGAGCCACAGGAGATGAGGATTTGATTTCTGGGTCGGGAAGATCCCCCGAAGGAGAGCGTGGCAACCCACTCCAATAGTCTTACCTGGAGAATCCCATGGATAGAGGAGACTGGCAGGCTACGGTCCACAGGCTCCAAAGAGCTGGACACGACTGAAGTGATTTAGCATGCACACACGCAGAATAGAATGTCAGCATACAAATTTGGAAAGGATCTAAAGAATCACACCAGAGCACTGCTTTCACATATCATCAATAACAAACACTAGTTCCTACATTATACTAGACACTAAACTTAGCCATCATTTGTAGTACTATAGAGACATCAATACACCTCTAAGAAAAAATGTGATTATCTACTGATAACCTTCATTCACTGTATATGTGTCTTTGGCTATGCAAACTTAGTTTTCTACAGACGTATTCTTAAGGCATTTTATTTATACTGCATATCTCCTCCCCAAAGACTAGATTATAAGCCACCCAAGTGCTAATATTGGGTCAAGAATCTATTTCTTTTATAGCCTTTCTACAGTTCTTAATATAGTGCCATGGACAACTTAAAATGTTAGTGACAAATGGCTAAGTCAATAGAACCGGAAACAAAAGATATTTTTTTTTGCAAGAAGAGCTAGTAACTTTCTTGGCTAAAGGAGAAGCAACAAATCCAGTATTTATAATAATAAAGATTATTTACCATAAAGTACATTTATTATTGTATTCTAACTTGGTTTCATTCAAGGAGTTAGCCAAGTGAAAAAGACTTTATGGTTTCATATACTGCCAAATTAGCACTGTCATTTAAATTTTTTACATAAGAAAATCTTGAAAAATTTCCCGAAACCACTGAAATACCTTTAAAGTATAGAGTTAGTAATTTATCTTGTGGCATTAAAATTAAGTGTGTGGTTACAATCTGGCACAATGATATTTCCTGGATTAGTCTCTAAGATTTTGGAACCATTTCAAAGTGGACTGTCCAAAGAAAAGGAGATGGACTGGAAGTCTTGTTTGGCCTCGTGATTACGTAACTCATAAATACAGCATAAAGATCATGGTCTTGGCATTTTTTTCTAGAAGCATTACAGCACATCTTGGAATTCCAGAATCTTCTCTCAGAGATTTACAGTCCAGTGATCACTACCTCTGCTCTTAACTCAAACACCATTTGGTCTGCAGTTACTGGCCACCTCTGAGAACACTCTCTGCTGGAATAAGCATCCTCTAGACCCCTTCCCATCCCATGCGCCTCCTCAACCCCTCTCCTCCACTCTCCACCTGATTCAATTAAAAGATTTGAGTGACTTTGGCATTTTCATTTTAACACCTTCTTCTACATGTCCAACGCATGATATTTTATTTTCAGTGTTTTTAAATCTCCACGTTCACTTGTTTCTCACATACTCATCTCATTAGCACTTTCTCCTGGCAACTCTCCATTTATATATGTACTACTTAAGCGTGAGGCGCTATTAGTCATTTCAACCTTTTTTTTTTTAAGGAGTGATAAAACCTGTCCCCAAATATTTGGGCTTATTCATGAACGTGGTGGACATCTTTATCTTCCCACATGAATAATAACTTTGTATTTTCAAGGTAATGTCCTGTTTATCACAGAAAATAGTGCTGGGGTACAAGCAATCTCTCCACAAGCAAGTTAACCACTCACTGTGCTTCTGGAAACATTTTGGACAGAAAATTTCTGTCTCTCCCCCCTGAGCTAACCAAGTTGATATCCTCCCTGGTCCAGAGGTCAGTTCACATAACTCCAGGAGCAAAGCTGGGTCTATTTGCAATCTGGCTCTGTAAATATTTAATAAAGAGTTTGAGAGGAGGCTGACTAGAGATCCATCTGTTAAGCTGCTGGAGACATACCAGACACTGTGAATTAACTACAGAATAGGTCCATTATATTTTCAGGGTTCGATAGAGGGCCAAAGATATGCAGCTGATCCCACAATCTGAGCAGACCAACACTGCAGTAGGAAGGGATCAGTCAAAGTGGATGAATATAAACTCTCCCACCAAATGAAGTGAATTCCTTGTGAAAAGCAGTTAACAATTCTCTTATCAGTCTAAAACAACACAAGGAGCTCTGATGTTTCAAAATCTCTACTTCCAAGCTAAGCTAAATTTCTCACTGTCTGATTTCATTTGCCAGGAGCTCCTGAGAATTGTCATTCCTCAATACACGAAAATCACGACAAGAGAAGGGTAGCAAACCTAAGTTATTCATGTTGGTTAATGATTTTAAAAATCAAACACCCACAAATCAGACCACTGGGGTGATTTCTGTCACACTATGAAAGATGCTTGTTTGTCTTTTGAAAAATTAAGAATCTTAGGATTTCTAATACATCATTACTAGTTCATAAAAGGTTAACCTCCTTTATGTCAACCTCCTTTAGAGAAAACGGGGCTATGTTAAGAAGGTTGTGAAGAGTAGAATATACTGATGCTATGTTCTATCTCTTTTAATTTTATATACTGTTTTCCTTTAAAGGGATAATTTAAAATAGAAAGAAATGGACTCAAATCTTACACTCACACTTTTTTTCCCCTTGCATCCTAACCTCTCTCCCTTCCCCCACACTCGAATGTTGAGAAAGAAAAGCATATTGGTGAGAAGCAGCAACAGGTTCCTAGCTCTGCCCAAGCACCTGACTTTACTGCTTTCTTTTTTTTTAGGAGCCTTGCCCTCCAGACGCAAAAAGGAGTTGCATCTATGAGAAGAATCTCTTAAGGCAATTGTGTTGGAGGCGGAAGGGAAGAGACAAAAAAAGTGCTTGACATTGAGAAAATAAGGAAATGATGTCAGTCTCTCAATTGCATTCAGACTCACATGCAAAGAAAGAGGAAACGAACTTCTTTCTTTCCAGTCCCACTCCCAACTTAACACATGTGCACACACTTCCACATACACATGCATAGCAAATGCTCACACACACACACGTCACAGTGGCCTGAACACACAACACCTCCCACAGTCTTTTTCAGGTGAGATAAGAAACCTGTTTATCTCAGACAGACCATATCTATATAGTCTATATATATAGATATATCTCAAATGGATTATATATGTGTGTATATATATGTATATCTGTGAATATAACATTATTTCAAATAAGGAGGTCTATGTTCCCAGAGTACCATTCCTGTCCTATATCGGTGTAAGCTTAACCAAAGCCCCATCAGTAAACAATCTATTAGCATTTTGTACTTGCATAAAACACAGTTTTCATGCTACTTTATGGTCAAAAACTAAGACAATAAGCAAGTAAAGGAATTTCAAACCTTCATAAAAATTTGTCTATGGAGCCACTGAATTATATTACATATTTAAATATGCCTATTTTAAGAACAAATATTCTACATTATAGGTGGAAACAGGTTTCTGTCATTAACGAATGATCCCAGTTTCACTTTGTGCTTCCAAAAGATAACCACAAAACCCTTTTCAATATAGGATTTTAGAAAACAAAGCTCACGGATAGGTACAGATCATACAATCCTAGGAACATCTTATTCAAAAATACTACCTGATTGACAAGGCATAAGAGCATTCAAAAAGATGTATAATTTAGCAGGATATCATTTTCAAGCTCTTTGCTATTTGTAAAGAAACATCTAAGTAATGATGCTATTATTAAAATTTTCCAAATCCAAATTCTATTAATGCTCAAGTTAGGAAGTAGGTAAGTTCATTAGTATTTTCCCCTCATATGTAAGATGATTCTACAAAAGTTATTGTAACATGTAAGGGAACAACACAAAACAGTCATTTATGCAACTAGACTTGCCTCTGTTCTTTGCATTAGGAAGTGTGAAAATGTGATTAAGCTCTTGAATTTCTCATTTTAATCAAGTTAAAGTGAAGGGAAATTCACTCAGTCGTGTCCAACACTTTGCGACTCCTTGGACTATACACTCCATGGAATTATCCAGGCCAGAATACTGGAGTGGATAGCCATTCCCTTCTCCAGGGGATCTTCCCAACCCAGGGATTGAACCCAGGTCTCCCACATTGCAGGCGGATTCTTTACCAGCTGAGCCACCAGGGAAGCCCTTTCTCATCAAAGGGAGAAAAATTAGTGCCTTTCCTTGTCAGGTTTCTGGATATAAGAAGTTACCAACTGGACAGCCATCCACTCCACTGATAAATGTCCACACTAGATGAGTCACACAGCAAACCAATGCCGCCTCTCCAAGAAGCCAGGCGTGAGACCGTGTGCTTTTATGCACCTCTGGGGCTGGCCTTGCCACCAGCTCTAGACCCAGCTTGTTTTCTCACCAGGGCCTCAGACAAGGAGAGTTAAGATCACAAAAGTTTAATGTATTAGAGCTGAAAGTGGCCACAGAGATCATTTAGTCCAACACTCTCACCGCAGGGATGAGGAAATGAGAACTACCCATCAAATGACATGCCCCATTTCTGTCCAAGTTTAGACTGAAACCCGTGTTTCCAGACAATCAGTTCTCCAGAATCTCACCACGCAAAGCATAGCACTCATACTGGGAGCACTGGGGACACGTGAGAAATGGAGCCTCTGGGGCTTCCCTGGCAGGCCAGTGGTTAAGACTCCGAGCTTCCAATGCTGACTGTGTGGGTTCCATCTCTGGTCAGGGAGCTGAGATCCCACATGCGACATGGCACAGCCAAAAGAAAAAAGAGAGAGAGAGAGAGAAAGGGAAAAAGAGGGGGAAAAAAAGATTCTTATGACTTGCCCCAATCCTACTGTGTTAACTGCAGTTCTCCAAGTAAACAGAAACAATAAGGGATGTGTGTGTGTGTGTGTGTGTGTGTGTTCACAGAGGCAGAGAGAGAGGTTTACAAAATTGGCGCATGTGATTGTGGGAACCAACAAACCTGAAATCCATATGGCCACTGGGTTAGAACCTTAGACAAAATTTCTATCTTTCTATTACAGTCTTGAGACAGATTCCTTTCTTCTTTGGAAGCCTCACTTTCTGTTCTTAAGTGGCCCCCTTATTGGATGAGGTCCACCCACATTATTGATAGTAAACCACTTAAAGTCACCCAAGTGTAGATACTAATCAGATCTACAAAATACCTTCACAGTAACATTTAGACTAAACTGCTGGGCACCATAGCCTAGACAGACTGGCAGATAAAGTGTATCCATCATACCTAAGCTGAATCAGAATCTGCATTTTAACATGATCCCTGGGTGATTCATATGCACATTAAAGTTTGAGGAGCTCTGATTTAACTCTAAATTTTTGAGATATCACAGCCCCAATTCTACAACACAGAGAGATCCAATAGAACAGTTTATGTTAGAACAGTAAGTTAGAAGCTTATTTCTCTCCAATGAAAAGTTTGAGCACTTAAGTCAAGGACAAGAAAAGATATTTGACAGCCAGTAACCCAAGTCTCTTCTAACTTGTGGCTCTTTGATATTCAACACATAGTTTTCAAAGCATAGTCCAAGATACTTCTTTCCACCCTGGCCATCATACCTTTCTTTGTTCTTATCAGCAGGAAGAGAGAAAAGGACAATGTACAGAACACTCTTTTCCTTTAAAGACATGACCCAGAAGTTACATTCAACATTGATGCTCAAATCTTGTGGTCCAGAACTTGATCATAATAGCAATAATATTGTAGTTGTAGCCACAACTAGCTACAGTGGAGGCAAGAGAATATAGAACTTTAACGGATTTGTCATTAATTTAAGACAAAATCAGTGTGATTCATCAGAGTTCTGGAACTAAGCAAAGGAGGGAAGAATAGTTATTAAACAACAGCTAACCATTTCTGCCACTTACTGTTCTGCACCTGCAAACACGTTTGGGACTGCAAATGAAGAGGAGAGGGAAGGAGGAGAGAGAGGGATCATCTTTCCTGCTTTCTTTTGTTACAGGGAAAATTGAACCCGATGTAACACTAGGTGATAAGGAAATAAAGAGTGAGGCCAGCTTCTACTGTCCTTGCATTGACTGACTACTTCCTCGACATGGAGTTGCTCTTGACCACTGCAACCAGAATGTAAGTGTCCCTTGTCCCAAGGAAGTAGCAGTGGTGGAATAAGGAGCATTCTACACTCTGCCTCTTTTTCTGCTTCATCACTTCCATCCCTTCCCTGCCACATAGGAGTGACTCACTTCTCCCTGTTTTCAAGGCCAAGAAGGGGCATAAAAGAGGAAACAGCTCTAGCCAAAGTGTCTTCTTTTCTTTTTCAATCCTAGTAACTCTCATATTCCACGGCTGGGGAGAAAAGCATGTAGAGCCCCTTTCAACGTTCATGTTGACCACAGAACTCTTTGTTATTTCCTTTCCAAAGGCATGAGGTTATGTCTTTGGGGGTAACTGAAAAGTATTCAGAGGTATGGTTAGGGATGGTTTTATATAGGAGAGTTATGCTTGCCTAAGTATATTTTCATTTACTTGAAGAAAACATCTTTACACACAAAAAAATATTTAATAGCAGAACAAAAAAATTGTAAAAATATATCATCTTCTCTGTGCTACTAACTCCCTCAATAACTTAACATAAGTAAAGTCCCTTCAGAGACCAAGAAGGCATATTGTGCAGAATTGGCTGTAACCAAGGTAACAAGACATTGTTTCTTTGTATCAGCTTTTAAGACCAAAAAAATCACTGTTATACTGAATGTTTCTTTGTAATAATGTTTATTGCTATGATGTTTACCTTCCTTTTCAAGATCTGGGTTATGTTAGGTTGTTTTGTTTTCTTCCAGGTACTAACTATAGCATTCAACAGATAGGTAATTAGAAGCACTTGGATTATAGGTCAAATCATTTGGTGGCTGTAAATAAGACTATACCTCTGACAGGATTATACTTACTTTCATGTTTCTATGAAAAAGTGTTTATTAATTATATAACTGAGTATCAGTTGTTAACTAATACGGATGAATTGATTATACGGTCCACAAGCTTATATGCATACAAAAAGAGTGATATACATAGTTATAAGACACTGCAAATATCATTGTTTATAAAACTATTTGATACCTTTCTTGCCATTGAGTCATTAATAATATGAAAATAGAGTAAGACAAACCATCCTGAATCTTTTGTACACTTGTAAGAGTACTATGCCTCCCAACGAAGGTACACACACTTCTTAATATATTAAGTGTTCTTTTCCCTTATATGAGAGTTTCACTTAGATGTTCAAAACTGCTTTATAAACAACATTTTTGATGTTCATGACAGCAGAGCTCAGTAGCATCTGGAATTCTGTGACATCATGTCCTCCCACGAAATTTTATCTTCAAAGTTTCGGTTTTATAGAAATCTCTGACCAACAGGACATGCTGGTACAGTTCTCATTACTGCATGGATCCCGTGTTACCTTTTAAAAATATTGTTACTTTGTGCAAACTTGACTCAGAAAGGCACAGTGAGTATTACTACTTTGGGCTGCAAAATGTGTGTGTGTGTGTGTGTGTTTAATCAGTAGGGCTTAGTTTATCACAACATGAAATCACAAATGTCTATTGTCAATATCACTAATGTAATAACTGTTTTACTTTCATTAATTTAAACAACGGCCATTTTTTACCTTGGAAATTAATAGTTATAAAATTTTTTGCCTACCAGCTAAAATTTGGGAAAATAGGCAAAAATACCAAAGAGGTGCTAGCTATGGAATCTCAGGCCATGAAAAGTAACTTTCCTTCTATATTTCAAAAGAAACCAACATTTTCTTACAGTTTGAGAGGAAGGAAAACCTATGTTGTTATCATGGTGCTCCCAATTTACTCGGGGAGCATGTCTTACTCAATCTGCTTCTCTTATATTTTTTCTTACATTAGGGAGAAATTGCTGCTCTGAGGATCTGAATTTCTTTTCCCTGGGACTGTGTTTCCCATATGCCTCTGTTTAACGAGAATAATTTCCAGCCCCAGTCAGGAAATGAAAGCATAGGGCAGTGTAATGAGCATGTGATTGAATTTTTCCAATAGTATAGACTTATTAGCTCTAAAAATTTGCAGATTTACATTAACTTTTTTCTACCTCATGATATTTGCCCTGTAGCTCATGAATTAGATTTTTTTATCCAACTTCACAGATGTCATTTGGTTTCAGACTTAGACATTTTCTGGAGATTCAGCATAGAAGCTACAATTACATTCTTAAAGCAGGAATTTTCACTCTGCTTTCCTCTGCAAGACAATTTTAAGAGGATATTCAGTCATAATACAACTTAATCTGTATTCTCAACTATTTAGAAGAAAACATTGATTAACAATATTGAAGAAACCTGTCTGAAAACAGCACTGCATGGAACACAGCTCAATGGTCTCTTAAAAACATTAAGTTTTGTCAAATACATTCTAGTTTTGGCCATTACCATAATCAATGGTTATTGATTTTCTCATTGATGTTAAGGAAGAAGAAAAATTGCATGATTTTTATTTATAAAACCAAACTACATCTAGCTCTGAGTCCTACCAGCATATATAGTAAAAAACCAATCATATTTCGGAGGTGGGTGCTCCTATGTAAGAGTCTCTCCACTTGAAGCCATCATGATCTAGCGCTGTGCTGACAATTCCACCACTCCCAGTCTCTGCCCTTCACATAACCATCTTGACTCTGAGACAATTGCCCAGGCCTCGAAGCAGTGTCTTTGGTGACTTGATACCATGCCTCCAACCACCTTTCGTTCCACCAGTAAGCTGGCATCACCCACGTACTTACCACCCTCTTCACTCTTGTAACAGAGGGCCACAATCCCACCCAGGTTGGCCTTGCTCAGCATATTATACTTCTCCCAGCAGAGTCCCACCATCTTTCAGGGCTGGAAAATTCTGGCTGCGAACTCAGTGAGCTTGGGTTTTCCAAAAACAGTAACAATAAGAACTAAACTCAATAATAATACTATATGTGGGCAGTTCAAATGCAGTAAGTTGTTTAGCAATCACAACTTGAGGAAAGATGTCCCCTGGAGAAAGAAATGGCAAACCACTCCAGTATTCTTGCCTGAGAAACCCCATGGACAGAGGAGTCTGAAGGGCTACAGCTCATGGGGTCGCAAGAGTCAGACCCAACTGAGGGACTAAACACAAACACATTTTACAAATGAAGTTATTAAGGCACAGAGAATTTAGGTGACTTTTCATTAAGCCAGGGGGAGAAGAACCAGAATTCAAATCCACACATTCTGGCTCCAGAGTCTGTGTTCTTAGCCACCATATGATACGGCTTGTCCATATGGCAACCTGTTCACCTTGTCCTAAGTAGGATAAGAAATCACTGGCTTCATCTATAGACTGAAGGTCTGATTGTATAGGTTTGATTGTATACAGTGGTGACTGAAGTTGAGTAATAAAAGATGTGTAAAGAAAAATACTTTCCATATTTATTCCTTCATGAAATTGCTCCAGGAAAAAGTAAACTACTGTCAAATTCTCGGTCAAGTTATTTTGCCATAAATATGATACTCACATTATAACAGGGACATTCAGTAAGATGTATTTTCTATATTTTCATCTCTAAGTGTTCTGCTGTTTCACATTCATCCTATCCACTAGATAATTCAGTGGGGAAATGACCAATATCCAATATAGTTGCCAACTGAGTTTGGTTTAATAGTTTAAATACTCTAAATGTGTCCAATGTATTGAGTAAATTTATCCAAATTCTATTTCTGAACCCTCCCTCTTTGATATCTTTGTAAAATGGAGTCCAGGTATTTGTGAAAGGGACTCATGTGACCTCTCAGTAGAGAACTTGGCATCAGCTACCTTTGCTTTAAATTTACTTACTGTTCAGTAGCTAATGAGCTTTGAAATCTTACTGGTCTTATACTTGAATTTTTGTAGCATCTACTGGTGCCATTTCAGCCAGAAGCACCCATGGCATCTCTCCCTCTCTCTCTGCTTGGTTATAGCCCAGGGGCTGAATCCTGGATACCAAAGTCTCACAGGAGCGCTCTGAAACCCTCTGGAACTTTACATTTTTTCATCATGCCCTTGGCCTAGGTGGGCCACCCTTATGATTTATAGTCATAAAAAATATATAAGTTTTGCTATAGTATTGTCTTGCTGCAGCCATTGTGGATTCAAGAGGAGGCTTATTGACTCTCCATTCAGTGGTCAGGCCACATAGAACAAAGGAAGGTAAAATGGAGATGTAAATTAGACTCTCCCTTTCTCTTTTTCTGTACTCTCTTAATCCTGTTTAAGGTTAAACTTCAGCACTGGTGTGGAACCTCCTGCTCAAGACCCTCCCCATAGGGCATCAAACTGATGAAAGGATGAGAACTTCCACACACATACTCTATATGCTGTGATAATACTCATATATATTGTGTATAATTTGCATGTGGATGCATTACAATTAATATTTTAGTCTTATCCCAGCCTCCACAAAAGTCTAACAATTATGATTTAATGATATATTAGGAGAATTCCCATACTGTTTGATGATTCTTCAAATTAGATACATTTACTGATTGTCCACTCCCTAAGTTGACAGCACTCTGAATGGTATTATGTTTTATTGCCTAATAGAATGCAGTTCAACAAATTGTCATTATCATTCTCTTTGTTTTAGTACTCTACTGTTGAGACTACCATACAGAATAACTTATTGAGATAAGATAATGCAATGAAAACTGCAGAAGCTTTGAGAACAGGTAAAAACTTGAGTCCCAATCTTGTCTCTTCAGCTTGTTCCCAATGGCAAAGAAGACTTGTACTCTGTCTCTTTAAAGTATAAATTGTTAGTATAAATGAGGAGGGTTTTTCTTGGAAATTAAATGTGATAAATATATAGGGAAATTCAATTTAAAAATAAAGCCCAATATAGAACATAAAATATTAAACATTAAAAAATATTAATGGAAGGGAGTAACTCTAGAAGAAAACATTGAGTCTATCAACAGGAAAAATGAGGGCCAAATCTCAAGGCTGAAAGGGTATTGATAGAGGGATGCATGAATAGACAGACAGACATCTACAGATACTGCTCTCTGGAGAACCCTGACAAACACAGTGATACAGGTGAAGACAGCTGTTGACAGTTACGCAGCAGGTGTGTATAGAGGCCAGGTGACCTTGCAGAGGTTATGGATAGACCTGGATTCTTTCGTCCTTTCTCAGTTGCTGGGAACTCTCGTTGCTCACATGGGATCCCAGAAGTAATGTTTGGTAATAGGGGAAAGACACTAACTGAGGCCCATGGACACACCAAGTAATTCACAGTAGCTTCAAGTTCCTCACAGGAAAAATGGAAGCAGGGCTGGAAGGATTGGAGATAATGTCTGTGAAGGGCCTTATACATACTAGGCGCTACATGAATCATGCTTCTAATTATTTCAATGTTCACAAAAGAAAACATTCTCTACTACGTCAGCCAAAATAAATGAAATGAGATACTTTTGGGGAAAAGATGGTGGTTTTAACGGACAGTATTCAGCTTTCATATGTCATTTGTAAGCATAATCATTTTTGCACTTTCATTGCTGTTACTAAACTTTAATTTTTATTTTCCAGGAGGGCTTGTAAAGGATGAGAATGAAGCAAGATGGGCTGTCCAAAATAATGGATATTTCTGGTGAGTGTGACAGAATCCTGCCAAGATATGTGAGAAACTCCTAAAATAATAACCTTCACTCCCACTACTGCAAAAATGGAAATATTTTTTGTTGTCATTACCACCACGATTATTGTTATTGCTATTTTTGGAATCCCCCGCCAGACCCATTCATTCCTAAGGGGATTTAGTGGTTCGCGTTTCATGTCTGTACAGTCTACCTGGGAAAGCCAAGAGCACCTTCACCTTTGCTTCTACCCAAACTGAATTTGCAGCTTTCCATCACAATGAAGCCACCTGCCCGGTGGTCCAATCCTGCTCCGCTGTGAAGTCTGTCACTTGGTTTCCTGAGTAATGAGCCTCAGACTCGTCATTTACTCATCCACCTCTCTCTACCCCTTTTTCTCAGCTACAGTCAATACCCTTGACTATCACACCTGCTCAAATTCTTCTAAATCCCTTTTCTCTCCTCCCTGCCAGCTGCAACTGTCTTATTTTAAGACCTGAATAAAGAAAAAGTCTTAAGAGCCTTTTCACTATCAACATTAAGGAGGATGTATGAGATAAATGATTCTTGGCCCAAATAGCACTGTTTTTAAAATTTTTTTTAGGTTGAGAGTCAACCCACAGTATGAGAGACTTCAAAATACTCAAATAACAAGAAACTCTCCTAATATTAGATAAACTTTGAATATCCTTTAATTATGTTTGTTTCTTGTAAGATAATTAGTCAACCCCTCCCCCATACCTCCCTTTTCTTTGATTTTTTTTATTTCTTTGATTCCTCTTTATCTATCCTGGGCATTACTTGGTACACTAAAAGGCAACCATTATGTCTCACTCAACAAGTCTGCTCAAACAACTAAAGTTTTGTATAAACCATAATAGTATTTGCTTTAAATGATAACTAAAGATTCTGAAAATGTTATTCACTCGGTTGTATCCGACTCTTTGTGACCCTATTGACTGCAGCCCACCAGGCTCCTCTGTCCATGGGATTCTCCAGGCCAGAATACTGGAGTGGGTTGCCATTTCCTTCTCCAGGGGATCTTCCCAACCCAGGGATCGAACCTGGGTTTCCTGCATTACAGGCAGACTTTTTACCATCTGAGCCAGCAGGGAAGCCCAACCAAATATTTTGCCTTATATGAAAGAAATAGGTGTGAGACAAACAGTAACGTCACAGCTCTCATGTTAACAGAATACATAAATCAACCACTAATCTAAGCTCTGGAATTGAAGGCTGTCTTCAAAGACAATCCCAAAGGATAAGCAAAGAAGATAGTTTAGTGTATACTAGAGGTCACCTACCCTGAAAAACAATAAAGAAAAATGGGGATTATTGTAATAATTATGAAAGAGTCTACCTCTAGAGATACCTTTAAAAGCCTCATTTTGGCAAAGTGGAAAAGAGGAGAAATTATCTTCTCACCTTACAATCAGTTTCAGACATTTGGAGGGAAAATGGAGCAGAAGCTATGGGCACCATGCCCATATATGCCAGCCTTCACGATTTAGTGCGTGCTGGCTGGACTTGCAGCTACCAGCACCTGTATTTCTTTGCCTGAGGGCTTTCTTAAGCCATCAAAGGTTGCTTTGCCCAGCTGTGCAGCTTTCTGGAGGTATTTGGGTATTAACTTCCCCTGGGAGTCGCCTCCAACCAAATAATGAAAGGAACTGGTGTATAAATACCCTAGCAACTTTATCCCTTGTGTAGAATAACTTGGAGGTATACACTCTGCATCAACTTTCAGGGTTTCCCCAGCAGGATTAAGCTCTAGCCAACCACAGCAGTGAGAGCCTTGATAATGTACATTTCATTGTCTGCCTTGCCTCATCTCACTTCTTCATTCTTCTACCACTGCTTTCTTCCCTTTCCAGGTCATTTTTTTGTACACTAATCTATATCTTGAGATCTGTTTCTGAAGCACACCAACCAAGACTCTAACCATCCCTTCTACCAAAAAAAAAAAAAAAAAGGAACTGATGGAACAGTCAAAAGTACTGAAAGTTCTAGGATAAATTAATATTTGAATTCAGTGCAGCAAATAATTATTGTGCACCTCCTGTGTCAGGAACCATGCAAAGAACAGCACTTAAATCTTGATTGGAAGGAGACCACTAATTTCAATAGTAGACAATTACTGAATTGTTTTTTGAAACATAGTAATCAGTGCATCCAGAAATAGCTATTAAGCCCAGAACAGGAAGCCTCTAAACCCTGTCAGTGTGGAACTGTGAAATCATGGAAGACTTGCCAAAGAAGAAAGACTTGATCTAGTTTTCCCAGGTGGAAATAGAAAGGGAAGTATCAGATAAAGGGAGCAAATGCACAATACAGCGTGGTACACTCTCCTCTAAGAAAAGAATGTAGGGAAGACCTCGGAGAGGCTGGGTAATACAGTGGTTAAGAGCACAACCTCTGAAACTGGACTGTCTGAGTTCAAATCCTAGAGTTTTTATTTATTGTCTGTGTGACCTTGGGCAAACCAATTCATCTCTCTGAGCCTCAGTTTGCTCATCTCTAAATTAAAATGCCTATTTACTACCCTTCTTTTTCATTTAGAAAATTTAATACAGGTAAAAGGTTTAGGAAAGTAACTGGCATATTGAAAGTGCTGAATAAATGATAATTGTGATTTATTATCATGGCTGGTTAATTCAGAGGGAAAGAAATAGGAGATAAACTTGGCAAAGTAGACAGAAGACAAATCATGCAAGGTTTTATGTTCCACACTAGGGAATTCTTCATCTCTGAGGTTAAGAGTTAGCAAACTACATACAACCCACTGGCCAAATCCAATCTACCCCTTGTTTCTGTAAACAAAGTTTTACTGGAATATAGCTACATTCACTAATTTGTATATTGTCTGTGACTATTTCATGTTACAATGAGCTGTTGTGACATTCCATATGACCCACAAATTCAACAATATTTACCTTTTGATCTCTAACAGAAAAAAATTGCCAATCCCAGCCATAGGTGGAAAGAAGCAACTTACAGAGTACAAGGATGCATTGTATGGAGTAAATGTCTACAGGCAGAATAAGATGGTCATTCCACAGGTCAAGGCTAAAGTCGATAAGGTTAATAAATCAGATTTCAAAAGAGGGAGGGTTAGGTATAAAGATGAAGGAGGAATATTTTGGGAGTTGACCGCGAGTCTAGTTAAACTTGCAGACTACAGGGCATGCCTAGCCTATAGGTAAATTTTAACTACTCCATAGCGTTCATATATTTTAAACTTGCTGTCAGTGTTTAAAGTAGAAAGATATCACCAATGAAACATGAATATCTATATTCTTTGGAAAAACTGGAAGATCTAGCAAAAGTTTGGTGGAAGGCAGCTGCTGTGTTTACAAGAGACATTTATTTTTCAATATGTTGCATCCCCCACTATTTCCTATCGTATTATAATTGGGTCAGCTTCTTTAATGTCATGAACACATTGAGTCTGAGTGCTCTAGAATTCAAGAGTGCTACATCCTGCCACTTATGGCCACAAGGGCATGGAGTGCAGGAAAAGGGGCAGTTTCCTCTGAAAACAGATATAATAGAAACAGTAGCCTGCAAGGACAGCGAGAGTTTGGTAAGAACAAGTGAGAAGAGAATACCACCTAAAGAAGTTGAGGAGTGAGTCAATTTTTTTATGAAGGAAGAAAGCTTTACAATGACATAGGAGAAAACTGTTTAAGAGAAATTGAATGGAGAGTTGAAGGGGTGTAGGCTCACAGCAGGATAAAAATAACTGAATAAACCAGGATTGGTAACCAGAAATGTTGCGTTTTGGTTGATGCATGAGGTTGACTAAAGGTGAGAACCATAGAAGGAGCTGATTGGCTGCAGAGTCCCCAGTTTTTTGGAAAATTGCTAGGGTGTTACATCCAGTTGTGGGTAGGTTAGGGTCAGTGTTGTCACAGACCCTGCCTGCAAATCTGTCCAATTTAATGAGAACCACCTTTAGGCTCACTCAGAGTCATAATGAGGTCTCTTTCAAGTAAGCCCTAGGGAAAAGTGTTGCATTGGTTCAGTTAAGTATCTGGGGTTGCTTTGGACTCTAAGATTGTATATTTCTAACTTTACAAATGGAGGAGAAGTCATGTAAAGCTACAAAGGCCTTTAAAGGAAGCTATGATCTCAAGATTCTTCTTTTCTCTCCTGCTTCTTAAGGAATAGATAACTCCTTTTGTTCACCAAGCACCTTGATGGGCTTTGTATTAACACATGGAAATACATTGTCCCAACGTACCTGCAGATGTTGGTCTTCTCATCTTGCATCCTGGTCCGTAATATGCCTACTTCTATTTTTCCCTTAATTTTTCTTTGTTTTTCTGTCCTTTTAATCTCAAGAGTCAGTTATCTACCAACAAATGAAATAGGAAATATAGTGAATGGGAAAATGTCATTAAAACTCTCAATGTCTACCCTTTTCAATATCTATTTTACCTTTTTTACTATAACAGAGAGGAATGTTTTGTAGGTCCCACATAATAGAACATTCATTCTTATCCTTCAGCATTTGTCCCAGAAAAATTATATAAAGTTATATTTTTATTCTATTAGCTGTTGGGGATAGTCATGAGGGAATGTCACCTCTCACCCACATCTACCCAGACACTGCAATAGAGGAACCAACTTGATCAGGATGAAAAATCCAAGACTTCAAACTACTTAATAGGCTTACCCGATTAAGCCTATTAACAGACATTTTTAACAGTTGCATTCTTGGTTGAAGGTGATTCTTTATCCATAATGAAACATTTTACATTTCAAAAAGAAACATGAAACTGCAGAGAATGATGATGCAGATAGCAAGAGTGATGAGGTTTAGTAAATAAATTCACTTAAATTCCTTCTCTCAGGAATTTTCAAGCGGGTAAGAAGTGGAATACAGGTAGCATTCAAAGAAATGCTTAAAAATAGATAAGAAAATGAAAATAAAAGTAACCCTTATTCAATCAAGAGAAAGCTTATAAAGTGATATGTCTCTTTTATACGAAGAGTCAGTCTGGTCTGTGCTCTGGGAGAAGAGTCTACTCGGAAACTTTAATAGATAAGTAAGAATTATAGAGGACTTTCCATAAGTTAGTGAACATGGCACTCTTTAATGTTTTATAAAGTTGATTTCCCACCAAGTGTTAAGAAAAGAGGAAGGAAAAGATGAGACAGAAAATACAAGTGCCTAATGACCCTCCTTCTGACCCTCAAATACAAGGAGAGGATGAGAAAGTACAGTTAAACCATCATCGCTCAAACGTCTGCTAGAATTAGAAGTTCTCCACTTAGTGGAAAAAAGGAAACCTGTGTTTCTATTTAGATTTCTTAAATCCAAAAAAGAATAGAGAACAGATTATTTTTTTCTTCTTTTTTCCTACCTTTCTTTCTTCTGTTTATTTTTTTCAATTATTATTTCGACTCACAATCTTTTAAAATAATAATATAAATGTATTTCTTCATCCTTTTCTAGACATTAAAAAAAAAAATGCCCCACTGGGAAAGAACTTGATGCAATTCTTCTTTAAGAGTGTAAGGAAAGAAGTCTTCCTTTATAATACAAAATTGGCTGTCTACTTAGCATGAGTCAAGTTAAAAATTGTGCTTGCTGTATGTGGGTTACCACCCTCTCAACTAGGAAAAAATTCAAGAGATCAAAACAACCATTTATTTTCTCCACTAGACACAGAGGTCAAGATCCAATGGTGTGTCACAATCTGTTGCAAGCTCTGTTGCAAGTAATTTGTTACTATTAATAGTTCAAAGTTTGCAAATGATTTACTTTTGTTTGTAAGTTAGAGGGAAGTCAAGGTTATCCTGAAATGTCACTCTCACTCAGCTGCAATTCTGATATCCTTCTCTGAAGAGAGAAGGGGAGGCTTTCTAACCAGGATGCCAGAGAGTGAATGTCACCCAGCGTTTGTTTCTAGAGGTAAAAAGGTTGAGACCACTTCATCAGACTCAGGGAGGACAGCAAAATATCTTGTAGACACTGAGATCAAGGTGCCATCTGAAAGTGCAACTAAAAAATCAATGGCAAGATGTATGTAGTCAGAGGCATATAAAGTCATTCTCAAGAATCAGGTGTGTGGGGCCATGCAGTGAGAGGAAGTCCAGGCACCTCTTCTGGGTATGAGTGCATCATGCCGTAAGTAAGTAAATATTTGAATGACTCAGTGTCCCTTGCTCTGAATGATGTGCTCAGAAAGGGCCTTTCTGGGTCTTATTTGGTTTTTATGTGGTTTTATTTTTTCTTCAAAGAGTGTAAGATTTAAGGCCTTTGGCACTTATAATTTAGTCATAAATTAATAACTTAGAATTCCGGTCTTATGATCACATGAAATGTATTGACATTCTGGTTTGTTCCAGATCCTGTGCTAGGTACTAAGTTCACACGGATACTTAAGAAAGAGTATTCTTCTCAAGAAACTTCCCGTGAGAAATTAATTAGTGTGAGTTTGTTCCAGAAAGGTCAATACACTCCCTCTATGTGCTCAGAAAATCATGTTTATGAGCCTACAAAATCAAGGAACAGACTGAGTTGTGGTGAACCCATCAGATGAAATAGCATCTAATGAGGCCTCATGAGGACCAAACAATTGATTTCAACTGAAAAAAATCCCACATCACAATTCTCTTTGTGTATATATAAAGTTTCAGTCATTATGGAAAGTCATTGTCACTGAGCTAAAACTCAGCTGATCTGAGTCCATTAGCTTATTAGCTCTAATGACTGTAAATAAGTTAACATCTTTGAGACTCGTTTTCTTACCTACAAAATGAGACGAATCATTCTTCCCATTACTCCACTCTGATGTTGTGAGGATGGAATGCATGGACGGAAGCAGGGGGCCAAATTCTACTGCAACATACAGCTGTAATCAGTAACCATTGCATGCCAAGTAGTGTTAGATGATTTCCCCATGTTCTCACTTTCAACCCTCACAGCAACGCTCGCTTTAGGCATTATTGCCTTAAAAGTTGACTTTCTCTAGGTCACATCAAGTCGTGGAAGAGCTAGAATTTTGAAAACCCAACTGTCTGTCTGCAGGGTGCATGTCTCCATCATTTCACCCTGCTTATTTCATACCTGAGTCAATTATGTGAAACGTCTTTGAAAACCGGAAGCTGTTCTACTGTTACCATCCCAAGCCAATGATCTGAGAGTGAAAATGTCCCCTAACTCACTTGCTCTGTTCCTTTGCTCATGGCAAGATTTCTACTTGAAGTTTCTTGTCTTTTTTTTACCCCCCGTGATTAATTCTTACCCATTCTTCAAGCTGACTATATTCTCTACACAACAGTTATCTTTCCTTCTTATAAAATCTGATATATCTATACTATTTCACTGTCTCATACAGTCAATATGTTGTGTTTTTAGTTATTATTTTACATATGTCTTGTTTCCTTAGCTAGATTAAAATTTCTAGCGGTAAATGAATGCCTTGGTACTCCTCTAGGAAGAATTTCCTATAGATATATTTTAAAATATTTGAAGACAAAGATTAAAATGATGATTACTAAAATAAACAGTCTAATCTATTTTTAGAAGAGTTTAAATTGTTTAGCTTACTTATGTTATAAGTAAAAACATTCATTTTTTACAATCATTTTATCTCATATTCAAAACACTGCAGTGTGAAAATATAAATTATGCTACTGCCTGCCACCATTATTATTTTCGTGTGTATGTCTCCCTATTTTTTCTATATGTGGCTATATTTATAAAACTTGAATTCAAAAAATTTGAATGTCAAGGACTTTTATTATATGATGTTTACTTATAATCTATGGAAAACATTCATATTCTTGTACAGTTTCTCACTGCATCATTTTAATAGACATATATTGCTTTTCCATGTTCGTTAATTTGCTTTGTCTTTCAACGTTTCATCAGTTTCACTGAGCACTTTCCTCCGTTCTCCATTTTTCTCACCACGGCAACCATTACAGCATTACTGTACACCCCTCCATAGTTAGTCTGCGTATGTAGACGCTAACTATATTAAACCTGCATATCTGTCTTTTTTAAGAGCAATAACGGAATCATAATATCCTTACCTCACCTTTTCAGGCTTTAACACACTTTGGAGATTCTTTTCCAAATCAGTATAGGGCTTCCCTTGTGGCTCAGCTGGTAAAGAATACACCTGCAATGCAGGAGACCTAGGTACGATCCCTGAGTTGGGAAGATCCCCTAGAGAAGGGAAAGGCTACCCACTCCAGTATTCTGGCCTGGAGAATTCCATGCACTGTATAGTCCATGGGGTTGCAAAGAGTCGGACACTACTGAGCGACTTTCACTCACTCCAAATCAATACATATAGATTTGTTCTCATTCTTCTTAATCATTGTATAGTATTTCACTGTAGGAATTTATCATAATTTGTATAATCAATCCCCTGTCTAATTAATTTCTTACCCAAAAGATTTGCTAGACATATATACTTTCTTTTCTCCAAATGACTCATCATGTCATCTTTCCTAAAAAGTTTCATTTTTTTTTTCTCCCTAGAGGCTTTGCTTCTATTGGTCCCTCCATTCTTGGGTTCCTGTCTATCGATTACTCTCTATGCCACAGACAGAGTTGACACCCTGGCATTACTGCTCATCTCTCTCCTGGAGTCTGCTCTTCCCTAGATGCTGTAATTTGCTCTTCCTTACTTAACACCTTCATTTTGCTCTAGCACATTCTCCAATAACTACCTTTAAAAATGCTTCGGGACAATTAAATGTTTAAGTTATTTATTTAGTCTTTATATTCATTTTGGTTGAATATAGAATTCCACATAGAAAACATATTTGATCCAACTTTTGAACATATTTCTTCCTTGACTTCCAGTATCCAGAATAGTTATTAGGAAAGTCAGGTTCCTTTAGAATCTAGTACACTGACCCCTTTTCTCCCTCTTGGTTAAGTTTATGAATATATTTTACCTTTTTCTATTTTCCAAAATTGTTTCTCAATCGTTTTCTAATTACATTTCATACTTGATTTTCTTTCTTCCTTTCTTTCTTTCTTTTTTTTTTTTTTTTTTTGCAACCCCATGGACTATACAGTCCATAGAATTCTCCAGGCCAGAATACTGGAGTGGGTAGCCTTTCTCTTCTCCAGGGGATCTTCCCCATACTCAGTTTTCTTAGATAGAATTCACTTATTATCCTCATGAAACCTGGGAGGAAAAGGCAATAAATACATGTATCAATTCACAATTTCTATCTCTAAAGTCCAGTGTTTAACTATTCAATACTTCAATTGAATATTTATGTTTCAAGGTTTTCATTTTCACAAATACTTAAATATCATCATGGCTAAGCAGAAATCATAATCATTTCTTAGGTTATATTAAAGGTCAAACTTTTGCATAAAATGTTTACAAAATTTCTAATGTGTTTGATAGATACTTCAAAGCATATTCATTTCCTGTTGTTGCAGAACAACTTACCACAAATATAGAAGCTTTATCTCACAGTTTCCAGGGGGTCTTGAGTCTGAGCCTGGCTTAACTGGGTCCTCTGCTTAGAATCTTCCACGACAGTGATTCAGGTGTTGGTTAGGGCTGCATCGCAATCTGAGACTCAGGATCCTCTTCCAAGTTGATATGATTGGCAGAATTCATTTTCTTGCAGCTGTAGTACTCACGGTGGCTCATTTCTCCAAAGCCAAGAGGAAATGAAGTATCTGATCTCAGAGAAGGCCTAAACCTTCTTTTAAACTGATTAGGGACCTTGATTTCATCTGTTAAATCCTTTTACCTTGGCCACATAATGTAACGTGGTCATGAAAACGACAGCTATCATATCCTAGATATCTCTCATACAGAACACAGACAGCTGGGAGCAGGAAGGAGAAAGGGGATGGGCCACAGGGGTCATCGCAGAATTCTGCCTACCACAGCAAGTAACCCTAAGAAACATCATACTGTAGATATGTTACTTTTTAAAAAATCACTATAATTGCATTAAAATCCAGAGAAGTGTAAAAACTATTTATTCAAAGTACATCATCGCTGATTTTTCTACTATTTAATTTATGTTTTCCACAGCTTACACAACAAAATTTTGACAAACCTCTACCCTATGACCTTCCCTCTGTTTACCGTGGCTTTCCAAAGAACCTATTTAATTCTTAAACAAAGTCCAACTCATTTTTCACAAACTAAAGGATAATACAATAGCATTGCTTCTGGATTTTTACCAAAAATGTCATTAGACATTAGTATGTTTCCAGGCATTCTGCTGATCAGTGAGTATTGAGAATATGCACAAGTAAGTAAAACAATGTCCTTGGTCTTGGGTGCATCCAGCCTAGGAAGACAGTGACAAGTGTAACAAGTATTCCAGTGAAGTAAAGAATTTCTGAGAAAGAGCTTATTAAACATGAAACCAGTGGAAGCACTCACAAAGGAAAAGGATGATGAACTTCACCCTGAAAAAAGTTAGGTCAATTTTTTTAATGCCAATAAAAACATTTGGAAAGATTGAATATATAAATACCTATGCAGAGTATCTATATACATACACACATGTGGTCAACACATAAATAAGTAAAAACATGAAAGCATAAATCAGAAAAATTTTGAAGGATATGGATCCAAAATTCAAAGGAAATACAAATGAAAAACAGTCAAAAAGTTATTCTCTCTCACTAGTAATTTAAAAAATTTACCAAAGGAAATAAATAGAAAAATTTGAAAAATATCATCACTAAGTGCTGGTGAGAGTGTGACAAGCTAGCCTCTGCTATATTATGAGGAAGAATAAATTGGGCAATCTTTTTTGAAAGGAATTTGTTGATAATAAGGAGAGTGAAAGAACTTCAGGCCTTTGGTCCTATAATTCCACAAGTGAAAAATTCTGAAGGAAATGAAGATTTCAACAATAAAGGAATCTTTAAGTAAATGAAATATTATATACTCATTAAAAATCATGTTTTCTAAATTTTTTTAGTGATGTGGGAAAAAAAATACATTGATATGTTGAAGAAGTCCACAACATAATTGATCACTTCGATGCAAGAAAAAAAGTACATAGAAGAAAATTTGAACATAAATATACTATAAATTTCAGCCATAATTATCTCAAATACACAATTATAATTTTTACTTCATATGGCATATAGAAGTTAACAAAAATTCCTAAAACAATAGTAATGTGTGTACATGCTTAGTTGTGTCTGACTCTTTGTGACCCCATGGACTGTAGCTCGCCAGGCTCTACTGTCCATAGAATTTTCCAGTCAAAAATACTGGAGTGGGTTGCCATTTCCTTCTCCAGGGGATCGTCTCAACCCAGAGTTCAAACCCACATCTGTTGTGTCTCCTGAATTGGCAGGTGGATTCTTTACCAGCAGAACCACCAGAAAAGCCCTTTAAAACAATAGTAATAAGTCTATAAAATTACAAAGTTGATAAACAGAATAGGAAAGCATAATGTCTTCAACATCTACAAGAAAATGTCATAGTCAGAATCAAAGGCTTGGAATTTCAGGAACATTATTAAAACACAGGATGTGACCATGAATCTACTTCACAGAGAGGGAGTGGGTCATAGTGACATGTTGGTCAGAGAGCTACCAACAAGGTAGACCAGATGGATAAGAATCAAAAGCTGGAAAAAACAGCCCAGCTAGAGAGGTATTTCCTGGTACAATCTGATTAATTCTAGCAAAAAACAGATCACATTTTATGAACTGTAACATACAGTTTAAATATAAGTCAAATCTTAACTTAACAATTGTTCTAGTTTGGAGGCTGTGGATTAAAAGCAAGTGCCCAATTATTTATTGTTGAGTTCTTAAAGAAATAAAACATGCAAAGGTGAAATAAACTGGAATAGGTTATCTGTAGGAGAAAGCCTATGATAAATTGTATAAAATTACACTCCTCAAAAATTTTTATACTAATTGTATCAACAAACTTTCAAAAAGTTTGCTTGAATTTTAATGATTAATTGACATTTATACTCTAGGATATGATAAATTATGAAGAATTTGTTACTAATGAATTCTTCATCTTCATAAAAGATTGAAAAGGGGGAGAGAAGATAAACTTTAATCATAAGAGATTTTTCTTTTTCTTTGGTTTGTTTTCTATTGGGAGAGGAGTATGAATTTTTAAAATCTGTGGCTAAATAATTGCAAACAATTTTTCAGATAAACTTATAGTGTGGCTACCCTTAAAGATCTTCCAAATAATACACTCAACAGTCTGACTCGCTTTAGGTTTTCACCTAAAACCTAAAGCTTCTGCCTAGAAATGAGAATGGGCAGAATGACCCATTCCTCCCTCTTAAAATTCCTGTTAATAGATATAGCACATTCTGTAAGAGAGAGATTAAATAAATAGCAAAATATTTTAGTTATGAAAAAAGTTAATAAATATTGCATTAGAAAGATTTCAGGTACATATTGGACTGTTCATCTTTAGTTTCATATCACATCTCTAAACATCAACCACAACGGAGGAGCCATACCTGAAGGAAGAGATCTGAGAGAAAAGATGTGAAGCTTGTGGGTGGGCCTTTCAGTTGTTAAAGCATTAGTGAATGGGATCTTTTTCCTAGAAGAGAAGTGCAATTTTGTCAGGAGAAAGAAGGAACTGTTTTCTTTTTTTATGAAGCAGAATTCCATTCTAATTCTCTGAGCCTTTTACTATAACTGCCTTAGCATGTGTTTTAAATTATATTGTATGCATGTGTTCCCCATAAAATTAGCCATCATGACCCATTGTTCCACAGTCCTTCCTTTCATCACATTTTAGAGGCCTGTGTTCCATATTAGCAAATAACCCTTAGGGGAAATTATACATTTTCCATACACAAGCTTTGTTACATATTTGATAACACTTATTGTATATTTAAGGATATGGGTCAATATATAATTTTTTAAAAATAATAAAACAACTGGCCAATTGTTTCCTCATGGCAAACAAACTAGGAAGGCAAACTGAATATATCCAGCATCAATATCAAACCAGAATTAACAGCTCCACTTTTAACCCATATGTTCGTGAATATATAACTCCATCAATGTGTTAACTAGGGTGAAGGCACATTGCCAAGTTTAGAACTCACTCAAATTCCTTGGGTTCTGAGTTTAAAATGAAATTTGAGGCTTTTCAGGTTCAAGGTCCTTTTTGGTGCTATAAAAATGTGACTTCCTGGTTGGAAAAAGCTAAATGTTTTTGGACACCAGCTTGCTCACACAAAACACTATGATAACTGTGAATGAATCAGTGACATATGGATTAGATTTTCCCTTTAAAATCTATTATTTTTTTAAAACATTTTAAATAGAAAATTCATGGTAAAAACATGCATTGGATTTAGCCAACATTAAATCATTTGAAAAATATTTGTAAGGCATTTTTCTCTCAATGGATATGTGGCAGCATTTCTAGCCCATAATGTTAGTGTAACTTCACTCTTTTCCCCAACTCTCCCCTCAAACCCTAAATTAATACTCTAGAGAAAACAAGCTTCTGCTTGGTTCTCCTTCTGTCTCATGCTCTTTTTTTCTCCTACTTCCTTGACTGTGTCTTAAAAAACTTTATGTATCATTTCCATTGCACCGGCACAATGTTTTTTAATTAAATGATATTTCAAACTATTCTAAATGTAAAACTCTAGGGAATAGCAGCAAAGGATATACATTAATGATAAAAAGAAATACATTTGTTTGTAGTTCTGAATGGACATCCCAAAGATGAGAAACATTTTTTTTTCCTTCTCAATCTACAATCCATTAATCTATTAATCAAAATTAACTATCACAACTGTATTTTCTCAGAATGACCCCTGAGTACCCAAGAGTGGCAAGTAAACATAGAAAGAAATAATAGAATATTGTAATGTCTCAAAAGTCAATATATTATGGTGTGTGTGTGTGTGTGTATATATATATATATAAAATACTGTTTTCTGTACTTATTCCTCATTCTTTAAAATGTTTTCTGTCCTCAAGTACCTAGAATTAAGCTTTGACACTAGAAAATTTCCTAGGTTGTAGTCAATTCCACAAGTAAATTCACTTAATTGTCCGCCCAAATTGTTTCTGAAAACAAGATTGCATTATCCCTCTGAGTTTAGGATTGCAATTCTGTTCAGTTTTCTAGAATTCCACTTGTTCATTTCCTTGAGTTGTACATGTTTTCTGAATTTGGCCAGGGCACTTTGCCAGCTGCATGTTTTAAGAGTTGTACTGTCTTACCCACTCAGCTCAAACACTGCAGATGTCAAAGCTACATTTGGACTAGAGATCAGAATTTATTACTTAATGGAATTATTATTTCAGAGTACACAAAACCAATATTCTGTTTCTTAAAAACAACAATTACTTTAATATACATGTGGCAGACCACCTATTTATTTTTTGACTGCCTTCAAGTAATATATGTAAAAATATATAGGCATTATATATGAAATACTGACTACCATAGTATGCAATATGCATATTACATATTACCATAGTGTATTGACTACTATAGTATGTAACTCAACATTCAAAAAACTAAGATGACATTCCCATCACTTCATGGCAAGTAAATGGGGAAACAATGGAAACAGTGACAGATTTTATCTTCTTGGTCTTCAAAATCACTGAAGATGGTGACTGCAGCCAGGAAATTAAAAGATATTTGCTCCTTGGAAGAAAAGCTATGACAAACATAGACAGCATATTAAAAAGCCAAGACATCACTTTGCTGACAAAGGTCTGTACAGTCAAGGTTAGGGTTTTTCCAGTAGTCATGTATGGATGTGAGTGTCAGACCATAATGAAGGCAGAGAGCTGAAGTGTTGATGTTTTCAAACTGTGGTGCTGGAGAAGACTCTTGAGAGTCCCTTAGACAGCAAGGAGGTCAAACCAATCAATCCTAAAGGAAATCAACCCTGAATATTCACTGGGAGGACTGATGCTGAGGCTGAAGATTCAATACTTTGGCCACTTGATGTGAAGAGTCAGTTCATTGGAAAAGTCTCCGATGTTGGGGAAGACTGAGCGCAGGAGAAGAAGGGAGAGACAGAGGATGAGATCGTTGGATGGGATCACAGACTCAATGGACAAGAGTAAACTCCAGGAGATGGCGAAGGACAGGGAAGCCTATTGTGCTGCAGTTCATGGGTTCACAAAGAGTCAGATGGGACTTAGCGACTGAACAATAGCAGCAACAATAGTATGTAATATCCATCTAGCTTATTTGTATAGAGCAAAAATAAGGTGACTATAGAAAAGCAAGAAGACTGTAAGTCCTCCTATTTTATGTGATGGTACAAATTCCACAATATTATAATATATGTATTTATGTAAAACTTAGCTTTAAAGCCATGAATAGTTGCAGTTCTCTGAACCACAGCAGATTAATCCATGAAGGTTGCCTTCCAACTCTGTTATTACAATTAATGAATCTAATTACTATGATGGATTGAATATTATGCTTTTACTTTGTAATCTTCTGTGCCTATATCCTTTTTTCCAAGTGAATGAATGTCACCCTAAAGTTTTCAATAATGATGAAAATTTCCCAAAGAAATTGAATTCAACTGCAATACTGTTGAGATTATTTATTCAATATTTTAAAAAATTTTGAGTACCTAAGAAATATCACTTTCCTACAATCTGGAGAATTTTAAAACAACTACATAAAAGTTATGCTGTAAGTGCTGAGAAATACTTCTAGGTAATAAAGACAATTGCACTCATCTCACATGCTAGCAAAGTGATGCTCAAAATTCTCCAAACCAGGCTTCAACAGTACATGAACTGTGAACTTCCAGATGTTCCAGTTGGTTTTAGAAAAGACACAGGAACCAGAGATAAATTGCCAACATCCATTGGATCATCAAAAAAGCAAGAGAGTTATAGAAAAATATCTACTTCTGTTTTGTTGACTATGCCAAAGCTTTTGACTGTGTAGATCACAACAAACTGTGGAAAATTCTTCAAGAGATAGGCATACCAGACCATCCTATCTGCCTCCTGAGAAATCTGTATGCAGGTCAAGAAGCAAAAGTTAGAACCAGACATGGAACAAAAGATTGGTTCCAAATTGGGAAAGGAGTACGTCAAAGATGTATATTGTCACCCTGCTTATTTAACTTATATGCAGAGTACATCATGCAAAATTCTGGGCTGGATGACACACAAGCTGGAATCAAGATTGCCAGAAGAAAAATCAATAACCTCAGATATGCAGATGACACCACCCTTACGGCAGAAAGTGAAGAGGAACTAAACAGCCTCTTGATGAAAGTGGAAGAGGAGAGTGAAAAACCCGGCTTAAAACTCAACATTCAAAAAACGAAGGTCACGTCATCTTGTCCCATCACTTCATGGCAAACAGATGGGGAAATGGTGGAAACAGTGAGAGACTCTATTTTCTTGGGCTCTAAAATCACTGCAGATGGTGATTGCAGCCATGAAATTAAAAGACGCTTGCTCCTTGGAAGAAAAGCTATGACCAACCTAGACAGCATATTAAAAAGCAGAGACATTACTTTGCCGACAAAGGTCCATCTAGTCAAAGCTATGATTTTTCCAGTAGTCATGTATGGATGTGAGAGTCGGACAATAAAGAAAACTGAGTTCAAAGAATTGACACTTTTGAGCTGTGGTGTTGGAGAAGACTCTTGAGAGTCCCTTGGACTGCAAGGAGATCAAACCAGTCAATCCTAAAGAAAATCAATCCTGAATATTCATTGGAAGAACTGATGCTGAAGCTGAAAGTCCAATACTTTGGCCACCTGATGTGAAGAACTGACTTATTTGAAGAGACCCTGATGCTGGGAAAGATTGAAGGTGGAGGAGAAGGGGACAGGAGAGGATGAGATGGTTGGATGGTATCACCCACTCGATGGACATGAGTTTGAGTAAGCTCCCGGAGTTGGTAATGGATAGGGAAGCCTGGTGTGCTCCAGTCAATGGGGTTGCAAAGAGTTGGACATGACAGTGACTGAACTATTTAATAATAACATCTATGATATTCTCTTTCACATTTGCAAAAATTAGTGAGTGAATTTTCAACTGTCTTCTCCAGATTTTCTTATTTACCTTTAGAATAATATTAAATGGAAGAACAACTCTTTCCATTCTTTAAATGGAATTTTATTTAAGTTAAAAGGAACATAGAGAACTCCTATTCACAATTCTTACTAAGTTTGATATAAGTTTTCAAAAGCTGAATGTAGTATTCTCTTGATAGGTGGATAAGGGAGATCTTATTCCTACTGATCAATTCTTAATCAAGGATAAAGTATCACTCAAATTAAAAATAAGAACATGTTCAGAATGTCCGATTCCACTACCTAGAAAATTAAGTATGACTCCTGTGTTTCACCCTGGCAAGTTTTGTTTCTGTGTAATTGTGAATAAGCAAAGTGATTGGAATAATAACAATTTTGAAATGATGGGTTTTTCTAATAAGTTTTAATTGCAAATATACATATGCCTAGATGAATAAATCAACAAATAAAAGCAACTTTAGCATCATTCCCATCTCTAATGTCTTTTTCTCTTATTCAGCATCCTCCCACCCAGGAAAATAGTTAGAATCATACAGTTAGTATGCTGAAAGTAATGCTGCAGTTATTTCAAGGTGAAGAAACAGGTACCTGCAGAGTGCAAACTGGCCATTCAGCCAGCTCATGTCAATTATTCATATAATTGAAAGTAGAAATCCAAAAGTTGAAGATAAACATCAAAAATAGTAGAGGGAAGAGCAAAACTTCTAGAAAGGTGTGAGAGGCAGAAATATTGAAACAAACATCCTTGGGTCTAGATACAGGGACTTATAGAGCCTTTAAATTGAAAGTCACCTCTGTTATGCATCTAGTTGCCTCACTACTATCAAATTCCGTCAGATAACTATGAGCTTCAGTTTACACTGTTTCAGTGATGGAGAATCTACACAAGGGCAACTGAATTCATTTTTTAAGAGCTCAGGCTATTTCAGACTTGTTACTTAATCTGCCTCACTACAAATTCTACTTCTGGGTCTGAGTTCTGCCCTCTAAAGTTAAATATCCACTCTACATAAAATCCCTTCCAGTATATTTAAAATAATCACCCTGTCTGTTCTGTCTTCACTTCTACAAGGGAAATGTCCTCAATTCATACAAATATTCCTCAGAGGGCTTGGCCTCCAACCCATTCCATCATCTTGATGGCCCTTTTGTCATTACCCTTTGGAAGGAAATAGTCCACCTGTGGTGAATTCAATTTAAAAAAAAATTAAGATACCAACATGTCCACTGATTCTTCTATGTTTACTTAAACTGCTGTTTTAGGATTATGAATGGATAAAGGATATCGTTGGCTAAGAAAGTATGGAAGATGTCCTCAAGGAAATGGTTTGTATCACTAGGGGAATTTGACATAGTAGCTGAAAATAATTTCAAGTATCCAAGAACAAACAATACCCTCACCCCTGCCTGTTTCACCATCAAAGTGCATGAATTTTAAGAGTATGGAAGGTACTCTGATATTGGCAGCAAATCTGCAGAACCAGATACAGTGGTGCCATTCAAGAAGTTTGGTGCTACCATAGACCCTCCCCATAAGTATGTACACAAGTCCAAAAGAAAAACTTTATTGCTAACTTCTTCTATACCAATATTACCTTTTCCAACCAGCATTCTCAAAAATTCTAAATGGTCTCACCAGTGGAGAAGAAAAAGTCTGTAGCATGAAGGCTTTCTTTCCCTCACTAAAAGGTGTGGCACCCGATAAGACAGCCAAGAGAGTGTAAGAATCAATGAGTTTCACAAAATCCTAGTAATTCTCTATGGAATGTTGAAAAAGTCAGAAGGCAGGTTTTGTGGTTTTGTTTGTGTGTTTGACTTTGGAGCCACAGATCCGTGGACAGGGGCAATAAGGATAGGTAGCTATGGCCAACCTTCCTTGGCCGAACACAAGACTCTAGATGGCAGCATGTCGCTGAGTAGGGATAAGAGCTACTTATAGAAAGTGACTCATGTTGAGTACCAAACTAGTTAGCGATGGTTGTTGCAATCACAATTGTGTACAGAGAGGTTAACACTGCTTATCTAATGAGGAGAATGACCAGTGACCTTGGCCATAGCCAACATTCACAGCTGCTTTTTCTGCCGGCCCCAGTGTTGAGCACATGTGAATCCCCAAAGGGGTATAGAATCTCATACATTTGAGAGAGTAGGAAGATGTCAGAGTTAAGAGTTGACTAGAACATTTGGAAGATCTCGTTTGGGAAAAACATTCTTTTTTCCATGCTTGGGACTTAAACACCAACTGGCTCTCCTAGATGTGCACAGGTACAAATGTACACATAAAACAACAAAATATCACCTCTGCATCACACAACCCAAACTTCTGTGCCCTCACTGGGCTGCTGAAGAGGTGTAGTAACTAAAATATAACAAATGGTAAGAGACCAAATTTTCGCCCAAGAACAAATGGAAAATACAACTCTCCCAAAGACTTTGGGAACATTGGTAAACAACAAAAGAAAATACCTGATCAGTATAGGAACTGAACTGGATGATGATAAATGGATACTAACAGAAGATAGTGCAAACCCTTTTTACAGTTTCCCATTGCCTTCCATTCCTTTTTCAGGCCCTATGTGTCATGCTCAAAGTAATTTTTCAAAGTCATTTCATATTTAAGCTCACTTAGTTTTGGTCAACTAGAATCCTAGGATAGATTTCATATGAATTGTTTTCTGTCTCTTCTGAAAACCTGTCTCTTCTCTCCTATAATATGGAATTGATATTATTAATTGACCTGAATTAATGCAGGTCTCAACTTTATTCTTGCTAAATTTTGTCTTGTTGGTTTTGGTCCGTTGTTTGAGCTTATTGGAATAATTTTTCATCTTGATTCTCTCATCAATTATATTATCTCTCATTCTCATCACTGTATGAATTAGCTGATAAGTAATAGCCTTTATCCTTGAGGTCCAAATGGGCCAATAACAAATAGAAAATGTTACTAAAGAAGTGACTTTATTCAGTCGATAGACTTTTAAGTACAACCCACTTGCCTATTTTGAGTTTAATGAATATACAGGTTATGAGCTGAGGCTTTGTCTAAAGACTAATATACATAGCTTTGGGGACGAAGCATCATTAACCATGATTTATTGAATGATCATCAATCACACTACTCTCTTCGTTTACTTGCATCTTTACTAATGCACTTAACTTTTTGTTATTTTTTATTCATGTACTTCCATTCTTCTATAACACACTCTCTGAAATGTTTAATAGTTCAATTCATTGAAAGGAAGAAAGAAAAGAGCTAAATTAATGATTCCTCCATTAGATCCAGGAACTTTGTCTAACATATTATACCCGACAACTTTCCTCCCCACAAGCCTATGAATGATGTTTTACTGTAATATATTTCTATAGATGAGGAAGCTGAGATTTTTAAAAATGATGTGCATTGACTAAAAGCAGCATTGATAAGTACTGAATCTATGGCATAAGACCAGGTTGATCTACTTTCAAAGCTTGCCTGGCTTGCTTTCCATGGAGGGTCTACTCACCCCACTTGCAAGTACCCTTTGATGTTTGTTTTAAGACACTTTGCAAAGAACACTCAGAATACAAATATGAAAAACACAGCAAAAACAATAATGGTAAGAATCAGACAGGTATGAGAATGGCCAGAGTACATGAGGAATGGGATTGGCAACAGGAAAGACACAAACACTGCTTGGAAAAAGAAGAGAAGAAAAGCTACCATTTACTGTGAAAGCTGTGTTTGCCTCATGTCACCCTATTCATCTGGACTTGCATCCTTGGTGGCCTGGATCATTCTAGATTCTCCTTACCTGCTTTACCCTAGTGCAGACAACTATCCAGTACAGGAAAATGGAATATGCTTTGGAATCAAGCAAGCTGAACTTGAAATTTGTTCCAGTCTCTTTCCAGTGACTTTGGGCTTGTTGATTTATCTTCTAAGCTGCAGTTGTTTCTCTTTTGAGAAAATTGCCATAATACCATATAAACATAAGATTGTCATAATAAATGATGCATGTCTCATTGGCCCATAGTAGGTGTTCAGAAAAGGATTTTTTCATTCTCTTATTATCTCTCAAACTAATTTTCCTGGGGCACTGTTCTATGTGTTACATGAAATTGTGTGTTTGAGTGTTATGTTTCATTTCTCTCCTTAGAACAATTTATTATTTGCTTTGCCTTTCTTGTCATATACACTTTCCTATGTTGGACTGATCAAATCCTCCCTAATCCAGTCTTTCGTACCTATGGACTCTCATATCCCCAACTCTGTATTAATCAGAACAAGACTCCCACTGACTTATGACTACACCTCACCTTCATCCAAGTTTCAGAACTTTTGACCTTTTTTCTTCCATTTTCCCTCTGCTTATGCATCACAGAAATCTTGTTCACTTGACTCAGCTCTGGTTCCTCCATAGTTAGAGTTAACTACTCCCACCTTGACTGATTTATTCTTCCTCCTGTGAGTGTTTACAGTGATTAGGGTTCATAGAAAAGAATTTAGCACTTCGTTTTCAGCTCTTCTTCCAGACTCCAGCTTTTTACTCTTGATTTTATCCTGGCCCAGTTCTCAAGCCAGTCTGGAAGTCAGACACACAGGCCTGGAGGTATCATGCAGACTCAGACTGTGCTTCATGCAACCGGTCCAGCACAAGACCCCTCCAGCCCAGATCCCTAGAGCAGCAGAACTTCTTAGGCTTCTACACTGTACCCTGAGTCGATTCAATGACATCCCCCCAGGTTCAATTGGATATCAATGTATTTGCAACTTGCTGTTTCCTCATTCTCTAATATTGGCTTGATGCACAAAGTGAATGCCTGCCTTGTTCCTCAGGTAATCCCAGCACTCAAAGCCTGCCTAGACCCCACATGCCTTACACATACACTTCACCCTTATTGGTTTCTTTACTGCTTTTGCTATTACACGTTCCTCAAATAAATATAATAATAAATAATAAATAATCTCTGATGAGTGCTCACTTTGCTTTAGACACCCCTCTAAAAATTTGCATATCTTATATCCTTTGATCTTTACATCAGTCCAAAGCTTATTAAAATGAAAACTGAAGACATAAAGGATAACCTTTTCCAGATCACATGGCTAGTAAGAGAGTGATCCAAGATAGGCTACTGTCTCCACAGCCTGCCATCCTAGCATGAATCCAGAATTGAGAGTTGTGTCATCCACGAAAGGAATTCCTCAAAGGTGATCCATGCTGTAAGGCTGAAGTCAAGTTATGACTATAGCCTAACTTACCCATTACTTTGTGCTTCATCTTGTCCAACTAAAAAATCTTTGAAAGCAAACTTGGGCTTCATGTCCCAGCTTTACCATTCAAGTAGATGGCCCCTGCTACAAGGTTAGTCCTCAGTGTCTGGCAAGCCTAGAGGGACAGGGCTTGTGGCAGAGTCCAGCTGCCTTCTGACTCATGCCATAAAAAGGGCAAAATCTTAATTTGAATGTAAGCTTCCTAATACAGATGGTATGTAATCTAATTGACATGCCTTCCTATCTCTGCAAGAAATACTACAGAATATAATGATGTTGGAGCCCTTGGGAGCAATACCTAGTCTTTATTTGACTTTAGGAGATTTTGGAAGAAAAATGTTTCTGAAACAAAGAACAGAGGAAACAGGAATAAAGACAGTGGAATTTGTGATAAGGAGGTTCAATACTTGACATCTCCAAGAATGGATTTAATTCGGGATGTTGTTGTTACCTTTATTGGTTGCATAATTCTGGGCAACTGAACCTCAGTATTCTCATCCGTAAATTGGGAATGGTAATTTAAACCTACTGCAATGTTTTATGGTAAGGGTAAAAGAGACAAAACATAGGAAAACATTTTTACCTTTCAATGGCTATATAAGTTGTTTAGTCAGTAATTCATGTCACTCTTCTTTTCTGACCCCATGGACTGTAGCCTGCGAAGCTCCTCTGTCCATGGAATTTCCCAGGCAAGAATACTGGAGTCGGTTGACACTCCCTTCTCCAGGGGTCCTCCTGACCCGGGGACTGAACCCACATCTCTTGCAATGGCAGGCAGATTCTTTACCACTGAGCCACCAGGGAAGCCCATTGTATAAATATGTGTATTGAATCTGCTCATTTTTTTGCACTTCAGACAATCCTATTGAAAATGTGTGTGCTAGTCACTGAATCATGTCTGACTCTTTGTGATCCCCATGGCCTGTAGCCCACCAGTCTTCTCTGTCCGTGAAATTCTCCCGACAAGAATGGTGGAGTGGGTAGCTATTCCCTTCTACATGGGATCTTCCTATCCAGGGATTTAACATGGGTCTTCGCAACCCACTCCAGTACTCTTGCCTGGGAAATCTCATGGACAGAGGAAACTGGTGGGCTACAGTCCACGCGGTCGGTCGCGAAGAGTTGGACACGACTGTGCGACTTCACATTCACACATTGGAGAAGAAAATGGCAACCCACTCCAGTGTTCTTGCCTGGAAAATCCCAGGGACAGCGGAGCCTGGTGGGCTGTCGTCTATGGGGTTGCACAGAGTCGGACACGACTGAAGCGACTTAGCAGCCTATACTACAGGCAGCTTCTTTATCATCTGAGTCACCAGAGAAGCCAATATAACCTCATACTCCACAAACTTAAATAACTGTAGACATACAGCCTGCACCTACATCAGTTCAGTTCAGTCACTCAGTCGTGTCCGACTCTTTGCGACCCCATGAATCTGCAGCATGCCAGGCCTCCCTGTCCATCACCAACTCCCAGAGTTTACTCAAACTCATGCCCATCAAGTCGGTGATGCCATCCAGCCATCTCATCCTCTGTCATCCCCTTCTCCTCCTGCCCCCAATCCCTCCCAGCATCAGGGTCTTTTCCAATGAGTCAGCTCTTCACATCAGGTGGCCAAAGTATTGGAGTTTCAGCTTCAGCGTCAGTCCTTCCAATGAACACCCAGGACTGATCTCCTTTAGGATGGACTGGTTGGATCTCCTTGCATTCCAAGGGACTCTCAAGAGTCTTCTCCAACACCACAGTTCAAAAGCATCAATTTTTCTGCACTCAGCTTTCTTCACAGTCCAATTCTCACATCCATACATGACCACTGGAAAAACCATAGCCTTGACTAGACAGACCTTTGTCGGCAAAGTAATGTCTCTGCTTTTTAATATGCTATCTAGGTTGGTCATAACTTTCCTTCCAAGGAGTAAGTGTCTTTTAATTTCATGGCTGCAATCACCATCTGCAGTGATTTTGGAGCCCAAAAAAATAAAGTCTGACACTGTTTCCACTGTTTCCCTATCTATTTCCCAAGAAGTGATGGGACCAGATATGCAAAGTTAAATGCCCTAGTACATAAAGGTTGTTTGTTTTTTTAAGTACTTCAGAGTTTTTGTAGGGGAGAAATATTTGGTGAATCACTCTCATTATTTTGCATGGATTGAGTCAACCATGGTTTTACTTCTCCCAACTCAGACCTCAGCCTCCGGTTCTCAGAAGGTCTTAAAACAGTGTCCTCCCTGAGAGGACAGTGACCAGAGAAAAGTGCCCTTGGTTACATTTTTATCCCCTGGCTAATCCTGAGGAAAGCATGCCATCAAGATCCTTCATTTTACCACAAAACAATTCAGTGTTTTAGATAACACTTTCAAAAATTTAAGCAAAAACATTTGTATTCTTTAATATTAAAACATGCACATTAACTTCTTTCTTAGTGGTTTTTCTCTTGGTGACAGACTGATCCTAAATAGCTGAAACAGTTCTACTCTGATAACTTATTCTTTTCTATCTTTTCTATCTAATACAGGGCTAGGATTCCATTCAGTCTGGGAGTAACTCTGAGATAGGCTATATAAGCATACACACACACACACACACACAAATTGTCATCATTTGCTTCAAAACTGCATTTTAAAATGCTTTAAATTCTAGAAAGTCAGAGTACTGTCAGCAAAACCTAAATTTGGTATGGCATCTGAGAATCACAAGATTAGAGTCCTCTGTTGAAAAGACTGAAAACATGAGATTGTTCAGAAATGTATGTGCTGTGAATGTGGTCAGAGGCTGAAGATACAGGGCTTGGCCTTGGTGATGAAGCAGCAGAAACGTGAAATGCCAAAACAGCTCTTTGCTTTCAAAGAACAAGCTAGAATTACAGGAGATCATAGGCAAGGAATTGTAATCTTGTTTGGTGTTTGAGAGTATTAAGTAAAATGAACAGCCCTGGTTTTATGTTTGAAACTATTCTACAGGAAAAAGAAAATGTCTGAATTAAAAGCAACAATAACAAATTTTTTGAGTCATAGCACTTTTGAGATTGTTTCTTAAGAAAGATTGCTTTAATAGTGTCTTAGGAAAATAGATATTAATGATTTGGGGGCTGTTTCTCTTCTCCATCCTTGGCAAAGAAAATGGACCTAATTTCACAGAATTTCAGATCCGCTATTTTTTTGGCTAAGCTGAAAAGATAAGGACTGACACTTTTTTTGGGGGATGGGATATACAGATAACTTAATACATGGTTAAGGAGTGCTGCCAAAAAAGATGTGAAACCATACAAAATTCTGATGGAAAGTGGTTATAATTATCATGTTTAGGTTTATGAACTAATTTCTAGTCACCATTTTCTAGCTTTAAAACTTGTTTATCTCTGGCTCACTGCAGTAAGAAGTAACTGCCTCTAAAGTATTCAGGAAAGGCTGTTGACCATTACATGATACAGTGGAGAGATCTGAGGTCATTACGTATTTTAGTAAGGGGGTCTGCTCCACATGTAATAATTGAGGAGCAATTTCATTAACAAGTACCCTTTTGAGGCATAGTTCATCCTCATTTGACTACATAGAGATAAATATTAATCAGAATCCACTTATTTAAATTTTCCTATCAAGGTAAGCAGAGATATTATTTAGCTGTAAGGAAATTTTGCAGAGATGGCAAGGAATGATTTTTTTTTTTTAACAGCAAGCAAATGCAGGCTCTGTTCACAAAGCCAGTTCATTAAAATGAACTGGCCCATTCTTATTAATTACTTCCCTGGCACTCAGAGTAGACCACAGTAGTCCATGAAAAGATAGAATCTTACATTACTTAAAACTGACTAATGAGGAATGGCTAAGAGTTATGAAAATGTCACCATCCTATCATAATATCCTAAAATCCATAGGACACCATGAAGGCTTCTACAATTCAGTCTTTATAACAGCAATAACGTATTTTGGAGTCAACACTGTTTCCAATCCACACAAGAAACACGTGAACTTCCATCCTTACCTGATGTGAGACAAAATGAATTAAAACAAAACAAAAGTATTCAAGAATTGTGTGTGTGTGTACTTTCAAGTTTTTGTCTATAATAAAGCTGAAGTGGGAACCTATTTCCCATTACAGAAATGAACCAGAATGTAATTTGAAGGAAAGTCATTTAGTTCTAAGAATAAAAATGAAAGAATTACCATGCTAAGACAGTAAGCTTTCCTCCTCAGGATTTTTCCTTCAAAAAAATACACAATTTGGGATATCTCTTCCAATGCAGGGGACATGGGTTCAATTCCTGGTCAGGGAACTAAGAACCCACATGCTGTGGGTCAACTAAGACCACACATCACAACTAGAGAAAACCTATATGCTGCATTGAAGACCCAGTGCAGCCAAAATTTAAATATATATATATAATATATATATATATATATAATATATATATATATATATATAAAATACATACTATATATATACACAATTTAAAAAATAGAAAAGCAGAAAAAGGTTTTGGGTTTCTTGAAACAAAACTTATTAAGCATGAAATACAAAAGTCTTTATTTTTTATTTTTTATCATTTCTTATTTACTGAGGTATAGTTAATTTACAAAGCTATATTAAAGTATAGAGCAAAGTGATTCAGTTACACATATATATATATCATATATATAACATATGATTTTACTGTTCAGTCACTGAGTCATGTCCGACTCTTTGCAACCCCACGGACAGCAGCAGGCCACACTTTTGCTGTCCTTCACTGTCTCCCAGAGATTGATCACATGCACGTCCATTGAGTCTGTGTTGCTATCCAACCATCTCATCCTCTGACTCCCTCTTCTCCTCCTTCTCCTCCTGGTGGCTCAGATGGTAAAGAATCTGCCTGCAGTGAGACCCGGGTTTGATCCCTGCGTCAGGAAGATCTTTGGAGAAGGGAATGGCTACTCACTCCAGTATTCTCACCTGGAGAATTTCATGGACAGAGGAGCCTGGCGGGCTACAGTCCATGAGTCACAAAGAGTCGAACCTGACTGAGTGACTAAAATATATATATATATGTATATATATATTTTTTTCCAGACTCTTTTCTGGAAAACAGTATTATGAGATATTGAGTATAGTTCCCTGTACTATACAGTAGGTCCTTGTTGCTTACCTATTATATATAGTGTATTGATTATTGGCTTTGAAAAGATATTACTTGGACACAAATCCTAGCTCATTTACTGTGTGATCAAGGACATATTATGTAACCTCTCTGTGTTCAATTTCTTCATTTAGAAAAGAAAGTAAAAAGAGGAATTAGCTAAAAGATTGGGAGTGAGAATTAAGTGAAATTCTGTGTATAAAGTTTATTTGGATGCTTCCCAACATATACTTAATACTTCATTCATTCATTCATTCATTCATTTGGTACCTACTTATTGAACCCCTACTCTGTGCAGGTACCATTCTAAGAATTTGGGTTATAGCAGTGAACAGAACAGGGCTTCTATCCTCGTGAACTTTATATTCTAGTAAAATTTATCCATTATGTCATTAATCTGTTATCCAAGAATCTATGGAAAGCATTTGAACATGTATTAATGCCCTAATACTTTACAGACATAAGACAGAGTCCAGCACTCATTGTAAAGTAATTGAGGCCTAAGGAGGAGAAGTGAGAAACGACTCTAAAAAAAAAAAAAAACAAAAACATCTGCACAGATACCCTAAAAGCAATATATTTTTTAAAAGTTGGGGACATAAGAAACCCTTTGAGAGTTTCTTAAAAGCTGCAGATCTGTTTCTAGTAAAGTTGAAATATTGATTGAAAGACCCAACAATTCTACTCTTAGGTATTTACCCCACCTCCAAATTAAAAGATAAGTTCACACACACAAAAAAAATACATGTACAGAAATGTTCATAGGGGGACTTCTGTGGTGATCCAATGGTTAAGAATCCACCGTGCAATGCAGGGGACATGGGTTCAGTTCCTGGTTTGGGAACTCAGATCCCACATGCTGCAACTCAGATCTGACACAGCCAAAAATAAATAAATAAATAATTCTTCTTTAAAAAGTGTTTATAGTACCTTTATTCATGATCACCAAAAACAAATCAACAGTTCATCAACAGAAAAAGTCAAATTGTTATATAGTCACATGGGAAAACACTGCTCAACAGTAAATAGAAATGAAATGTTGATAGATGCAATAACATGATGAATGCCCAAAACATCAGAAACTAGATACAAATGAGTACATACTGCACGATTCCATTAAAATGACTTTCTAGAATACAAGGCAAAACTAATTTATAGTGGTAAAAATCAGTCAGTAGTTGCACTAGAGGTAAATGGGAAATTGATTGGAATTGGCCCCATGGGAACTCTGGGTGATGAGAATCTTTTATATATTGTTTTAAGTGGTAGCTACATAGGTGTAAAAGATTGTCACAACTCAAAGAAATCAACTTTTTTTTTTTTTTCTGTTTCTTTTTTTTTTTTTTGGATTTTTTTTTTAATTTATTTATTTATTTTTTCAGTGGGTTTTGTCATACATTGACATGAATCAGCAATAGATTTACACGTATTCCCCATCCCGATCCCCCCTCCCCCCTCCCTCTCCACCCGATTCCTCTGGGTCTTCCCAGTGCACCAGGCCCGAGCACTTGTCTCATGCATCCCACCTGGGCTGGTAAGAAATCAACTTTTAAGATTGGTGCATTTAATTACATGTAATACTCATTAAAAATTGTTGTTAAAAAACTGTAGACACTTTCCCCAGATAGAAGATAGGCGAATCTTCCAGAGAAAAAACTTGGTCTGATTCACTGACATTTCCTATATACCAGTTCTGTTTTGACATGCCTTCTCCACAGAAAGTCAAAATAAAACGTGTGTGATCAGGATATATTCACCATGAAACATTTTACTATTAATTTTGAAAGGCATGGATTCTGGAATCATTTACTATTTCCTTCGAAACGTACGTAGGGTGAAAAGAAAGGTTAAGTTTACTAACTACGAGGAAATCATATCTCTGCTCACACACCATACTGCGCTTTGAGCAATATTTTTATATGTTCTAAAGAAATATGTGTAAGGGCCCTTTAAAAAAGAAGCGATTTTCTGTCAGGGATCAGTGACCTCGGACAAGCTATACATCGGCAAAAAAATGTCTGTAGAGGCTAGTAAAAAAAACCCTACTGTATGCTAATTTCAAATTATCTTTTATACTAGTTTCAGGCTTCAAAGGGGGCTAAGAGAAAAGAAATAGTTGTATGAAAAAAATTACTCTTGATTAGGAAAAAGACCTTCATGAGGGATTTTCCAATTTTGTCTCACTTCTGATTGGAGCAAAATGCCATGGAGAAGAGGACAATGGAAGAGATTTTCAAGAAAAAGAAGACACAAGAGGAAAGACACAAGGTGGAAGAGAGACCCAGAGGGGGGAAAATAATTCAGACTGAAAGCTTTCACTTAGATTTGTGAGAAAAATTTAGGATTGGGCTAAAGGATGATTGAAGTTTCACTGGAAGGTATCTGACTGTACTGGAATATTGATTTAAATATGTTCTAATTAAGTATTGCTAGTATAATGATTTATTAGTTAATAGTGCTGCTTATTGATTTAGCAAAAAGTTTGATATTTGCAGAAAGAGCATGAGTGTTCTATCTTATACTTGCCTATAGGCAGTTGAGATATAAAAGTATTTGTCCTAAACCTATCAGCCTCTGTTCCCCTGAGGAAGCTGGCCTTCCTTATAGGCAAAGAACCTGAGAGACAATAATCTGTACTCATTTATCCTGTACCCCAACCCTATAGAAAATGACTAATTTGATACATCTTACATAAACCATTAGTAAAGATCAGTAGCTTTTAAACTTTTAACCAAGACCCTCCATAAGAGATAGTTTTCCTCATGGTCCAGAACACACATCTCTATCACTGAAACCCAAAGTCCAAAAAATAATCTTTACCAAATGCAATTCACTTTGATATGTTTTATTCTGATCTGCTTTTTCTATTCCATTTTTAAAGCTAATTATTATCCACTGAAATGATTTCACAACCGCAGTTTAAAAAGTACATAGTACAACAAATGCTTGTTCTACACCTCTTTCATCTAAAATATCTCCGTGATTGGCAAAATGGCCCTAAATTTCCTTTGGCAGCATGCTAGATTCTGAAAACTTTAGATTTACTTTAAATATGGTTCTGAAAGAGTGGTTATGCAAAATACATTGCACTAATTAAGCAAACTAGAAGCAGTAAGAAAATTTGTGATTTTTTTTTTTTTTTGGTCAATTTCTGGATCAAATAAAAAATGCAGTTAAAAAAAAAAAACAACAACTGAACGATGGCAAGTTCTCTGCAAAAGGGACCTCTGGAGAACTTGTCTAAAGCAGCTGAGAAATTCATGAGATATCTTTACCTGGCTCTTCCTTTCATAAACTCTGATGCTCATATTGTCCCCCTTGACGTGCGATCAGTCTCCACTTCCGATTTCTCAGAGCAGGACTCAGCATCTTGTTTTTTCCCACCTGGTTAATTCAACCTCCGACAACTCAGAAACAGATTTACTGATTTAATACAACTATATATTTTAATCAAATTGTGATAGCTTTTAGATACTCAATAAGGGATTAGTGGTTCTTTTCCTTGTATTTTGCCCTTGAATCTTCATCACTATCTTGAGATAAGTGGGGAAGATGGCAAATAGAGGAAAGCAAAGTCTTTGCTTGTAAGAACCTATGTGTAAGAAAAGTAAGCCAAAGTCCAGTCTCTGAACCAAACTATGTCTCTACAAGCATGCTCAGAGAAGAAAGTTCTCTCCTCCAGCATGTTCACTCACAGCAGCACAAGGATTTATGGCAGTGGAAAATGTAAAAAGAGGGACAGGCAAACAGCAAATTAACTAACTGTTGTGAGACAATAAGGGTCAGAGTACCCTTTATGTGTACAAGTTCCAGCCCAGTGAGTCCACTGATGTGAGCATTCAAACCACCTAAGTGGTCTACCTAAACCACAGTTAGTTGCCCAGTGTATTGCATAATCCTAGACCCTCACATTCAGTGTGAGGAGAGATGGGGGAAAGGCAGATATATGGAACCCAAGAGAAGCAAAGTGCAATTCCAGCAAAGGTAAAGAAGGAATGCATGAACCATGCCCTTGCAGTATTTCCCATCATGACAGCTGTTGCCCCAGGATCACATGGCCTGTAAATCACAAGACAGAGCCAATAACAAATGTTGATGCTATAAGACTTCTACTTAAGCATGTATGAAAGAGAAGGGGAGAACATTATCCTAAGCCACACAACCTGACACTTGAGCAAACCATGATCATAATTAAACTCATATACCATCATAATTCATATGCCCATGTCACAGTCCTTAATCCTCACGTGAGGAATAATGAGGAGTTCATTGTGCCTGGAGCTGGGTGATACTATCAAGCTTGTGATGCTATCCAGTTACTCTGGATCCAATGTCCTAACAGGTAATGTTGCCATAATAGTATCCTAAATGATGTATCACCAAACAGTTTGAATAATACAGTTCCACAGCTGAGCTACTTCATACGTCACATGGGCTCAAAACACTGACCTTAGAACTTAACAACCATTTTACAATGTTCCTATGAAAAATATGTTCCAGGCTCCAAATGGCATTTTTCAGGCAAACTTTGAGAACACAGTCTGCTTAGGAACTGTCTCTACTGGTCTGTGATACATTTGTTTTGCATATAAAGTGTGTTTCATGCTCTTTTTACAAAGAGTTTTCCTGTTCCTGGAAGAGGACTTCAAATAATAAATTGTCACCAAAAATGGACATGAAATTAAAAAAAAAAAGAAAAACAGGCAGGGGGTGGAAAAGATGAGCAAGCTGAAAACAAGTCCATTTTGGGAAGGTTTGAGACTTCCCGTTTAAGGGAGTTTTCATATTAAAGGAAAAAGTCCTCATGTGTTGTGCGTTTCTTTGTTCATGACACTTAGCAGAGATTTCTATAATGTGAAAATAGGAAGTTGGATTTATATGGCTTTTGCTTTAATGATGCTAAACTGCCTGGAAATGGCAGTGCATGCTATTGCAAGTTTCAGATTTTTTTAAGCTGTACTACCAAACACCTTTGTAAATTTAAGATGAGATCCCCAGCATTGTGGACATTGAAGAACAAAGCAAGGCAAATACAGGAAATTTAGCTCTTTAATGGCTTCAGGGTTCCCAATTATATTATAAAGCTGAAAAGATATTCCAGCAGAGTAGGTCCTTACAATCATCTAATACCAACAACACCACCAACCACGGTTTTCAGTTATCTCCCCTAAAACCGTACATGTATTGCCTCAGGGAGACTTACATAAGACCCCATCTGGGGAGAGGGGAGGAGGAGGAAATAGCAAATTGCAGGATCTGCTGATATAGGTCTCTGCAGGAGCTCCCAAATGTGTCTTTGTTTATGTTCTGGGCTCTGGGTTGTTGTGGGGCACATATCTAAGAAGGAAGGAATTTGTTGCCTCAATAAAAAAATGTGTAATTAAGATGTGGAAGAAAGGCTAGGTGAGAGAGAACAAAAAGACTACCTCCATGTATTCAAAACCAAATACTTACACATCATGAATTTAGACAGCAGCTTTTTCTTTTTTAAAATCTGGTCTTCAGGCATGAATACAGTGCTTAATAAATCCTGATGCCTCCACACAAAGTTAAAAAAAAAAACGCATGGCAATGATGCATGTAATTCAAGTAGAAAGATCACTGGCTCTGGATCAGAAATGCCTTGATTTGACTTCCTAGGCAAGCAGTGTGTGTAAATTAGTCAATCTCTTTGAGCCTAGGTTTTGTTTTCTCTAAATATGAATTATAAGGAAACATTAAGCATGATGATTAAATATAAGGAGAAGAAGAAGAGAAAGTAACTAGCACAACACCTCTGAAATGCCATTTCTCCTCCTTTACCTTCTCTTTTCTTTTATATATATATATATATGTGTGTGTGTGTGTGTGTAAACATTTTTAATAAGAAATTACATAATTGATTAAAAACAATTATCCAGAAAACATAATATTTCATTGTGGATATTGATAATGCACTCTACATACTAGTGGATATGAAAGAGTTAAATGGGAACACTACTTTTAAGTCTTAGGAAGGAAGATGGGAGGTAGGGGAGGGTAAGAGAGGGTTTAATAGTGTTGGGTAAGTCCTGGTACTGGTGGGTGTTCCTTTTGAAACTCCCATCAGACCTGAAGTGATTCTCTCAGTCCAAACAAGTTTAAATTGCCCTCCTCTGGCTGCTCTGCTGAATCGTGGGAAACCCAGGACACAGAATATTCACAAGAAACAGATTAGCATTTCTGGGGATGGTATGAAAGCAAATGGGCCACCTGTCGCATGGCCTCCCCAGCAACATAGCAGTAAAAGGAAAGCTTGTATTAAACCTTGAGCACTTGCTGATGTAAAGGCCAAGAAAGTGACACAAACAGCAAGGAACAGCTAAAACACCCTCTCAATGCCCATTCCCGTGCTGTGAAATACCTAGAGAATTACACAAAAGGATGCATGCGCTCTCTCCTTGTGCACCAGTTACGTGCGCCTATTGGACAATACAAGAAAAGAAATAGACTCTATCGGAACACAGACGGAGTGTCTGTACCATAAGCTTACTGGAGATAAATAAATAAGGCTTATCAGAACTTTATCGCAGAACATTTTAAATCTGTTTCTTACATTAGTGCTTGTCAAGTTTGTAAAATGCACACAATTCTCTTTCATTCTTTCAACCAAGATTTATTTCCTTTTAATTAAATGAGGGCATGGACTTTGTCTTTATTGCTTACTTTTAGGTTTGTGGCTGCCTGGAGTGTAGATGCTCAATAAATATTTTCTGAATGAATTTATGAACTTTTCCAGGTCTAAAGAAGACTCTGCCATTTTAGATAAACAATTACAATACAGCCAGGCTTCCCAGGTGGCGCTCGTGGCAAAGAACTTGGCTGCCAGGGCGGGAGATGTAAGGGACATGGGTTCGATCCCTGGGTCAGGAAGATCCTCTGGAGGAGGGCATGGCAACCCACTTCAGTATTCTTGCCTGGCATATCCCATGGACACAGGAGCCTAGTGGGTTACAGTCCGTATGGTTGCAAAGAGTCGGACACAACTGAAGCAACTTAGCATGTATGTTAATTGACAAAAGAGTGGATTCAAGGGGTACTATCAGATCAAGATTAGGGGAGTTTAGCCCAGTAGATGGGCTTATTCCATATAGTGGGGTTAGTTATTTCCATTTAATCCTTTTGTGGTTTTCTGTATTCACTAATTAAAACTTTCCTTAGGCTTTAGTTTATATGAATATATGTTTCTCATTAGAGTCACAGTTCTGCGGTCCAGAGGAGCCCAAACCTCCCTTGTTAGTAGTTTCCTTTTGAATGCACTGTCTTAATCAGACCTATTTCTATATGACTTTGGTCCAACTGACTGAGGCAAGGCATGTTCTGTAGGTTAACATGATAGCCTATTCAACAGTATATTCACAGAAGATATGGACATCAGTTGTATTTGTTTAGGAGTTTATATTAGGGTGGAAGTGAGAAAATCTCCATTTTCTGTACATCAATATATCTCAGTAATTTATGAATTGACATAAACTGACCTAAATTACCTAAATGACCTAAATTGATGTACACTAATTTGTCTTCAATCTTCCATGCAATGGATTCCATGCTATCCTTCCCTTTTCTCCAAAATAATTCACTTTATTTTTGTTAAAATTCAGCACAAGCAATTCAACAAAATGTCATTAGCCTCCCTCTACAAAAAAAAACAACAACCTGTAACACATCTTCACTAACATGGAAACATTTCTTTTTGCTCTTTCTAAATCTTAAATATCATCTACTTCTTTCTCCTTTGGCAGAGTCTTACAAAGAACCATGATGGTCCAGTCATCATGATTTCCTCTTACAGAAACCACATTTTTTCCCCCATTAGCTCATGCATGTTAACCACTAAGTGACTGCTCATCATAACTTCCAGTGGGTGGGGAAGAAACTTTAGGGAGAATGACGTTTCCCTATAGAAAGGAATTTCATTAACAATTCACCAGTATTCCTTCTATTTGTAACAAAAGTGTTACAGTCTAGTCCCTAACACCAAAACCACTTTTTACTACTAAAATAAATGGACATTATACATATTCCAAAACCCACAGAATATAGAACACCAAGAGTGAATCTTAAGTAAACTACGGGCTTTGGGTAATAACCTGTCAATGTGGGTTCATCCATGGTAACAAATGTACCACTCTAGTAGGTGATGTTGATAGCAGGGAAGGTGTGCATGGGGTGTGCATGTAGTGAGCATATAGGAACTCTCGGTATATGCCGTTAAATTTTTCCTGTGAAGCTAAGCTGCTTTTTAGAAAAAATTAAGTCTATTAAAGAATTTTCACAGAAATAAACACCAGATATTGTTCCAAGTACTTTATATGTTTATGAAGACTAACTTAGGAACTCCTCATAGCCACCGTATGACGGAGCTATTAATAATGTTATTCCCTGTGTGATGAGGAGGAGACCGCAGCAGAGAAAGATTAAGTCATCTGACCCTGGGTGGAGCAACTGAAGAGTCCAAGCCACCACCTGGCTACAGTCTATGCACCATCTTTACTCTCCTGGGTTACTTTTTATTTGTGCCAAATCAAGTCTCTGGTCACACGTTCCTCCCCTCCACCCCAAGCACACTTCTTTAAACTACAAGCTACAGTTGATATCATAGAAACATCGTGTATTTCACAGCAATACTTTTTTTAAAAAACTCTCTGCATGTGTCACTGTCAAGGATAAGCTTTACAAGGAAAAAGGGAAGTGAAAGAGTTCCTAATGGTTTCCTCACTAACGATGAGTGTAAGGAGTCATTTGAGTTTTTAATTTGCATCAGCAGCATCAAATTGCCTCATGGATTCCTTGGCTATCTCCCCAGTTCTAAAGTATTGCACAAGTTTGTATTTATTGATTTGACAGCTTATTGCCTTGATTATCCCATGGTTATTTGGGGGAAGGTTTTTACTTTCTACTTTTATATTTTATGTTTCAAAAATTGTCTTGCTGACCATATCACTTCTCAAAACTGAAAAGTATCAACATTTTTTAAAGTTTAGTCAAGAGAAGTTCCTCTCATTTGTTTACATAAGTAGTGACATTACTGTGAAAAAAATTTTCAAAGAGCACCTCTGTTTGTTCTTAAAGTTCAGGTTCCTTATTGAAGAGTTAGTTTTATGAAAATAACTTTAACGTGTATTTCTGAATATATTAATGTCACATGTTCTGAAAATATCATCCACACACAACTTACTTTACAGAAAAAGTTGTTTGGTTATAAGAACAATTGTACAAGATTTAAAATAAACTTGGAGGAATTAATAATACTTTGAAAACAATAGAAAAATAAAATTGAAAGTTAAAAAGATCATTTGAAAATGGAAACAGTGTCTAAAAAGGAATACTATATATGCTGGCAGTTTTTTAAAATATTTATGATTATTGAAATTGAGAAATGCCAACAAGTGTGGAAAGAACAAACCTACTTCCCTAATGAGATTTCTTAGGATGAGTAACTATTTTGTTCCTTTTTTCTAATCTTCACTTTTATATTGAACTATTAAAAATAAAACAAGGCAAAGAATATTTAAATATAAAAAAGAATCTCTTACAAATTTAAAATATGATATAATTGACCACTAAAATAGAAATTCTCTAACCTGAAAAATGCATAGGGAAATAATGACTTGCATTCCCTCTGGCATGTCTTTACAAATAAAAAGCAAAATATTTATTTGAAATAATGGTTTTCAAGGCTGAAGCTTACAGAAGAGAAAAATATAGAAATAATGTGTTCACAGACAGACTTAGGATGCACACAGTGGATGCACTGTGTTTTCTCAGGCCGCATAACTACTTTGAAAGATTTATTTCCTGTGTCATCAATGAAGAATTTTTTGGCACAGCCGAATACTCCACCATTTGGTCTTGGAGGCTCCATGCATGCCTGAAGACATGTGCCAATTTGTTATGAGTTTTGAAGAGCATTCAGATCTTTGCAGTGTTACCTCCAACTGGCTTCGGAAGAGTCTGACCTACATGTCACATTCCAGGTGTTTGCTTATTTGTTTTTAATCTCGATCTAGTTTAGTTGGAATCAGGTGAGTCACCTTGTACTCACGTCAGTTGATATTTGTGTCATGGAAACTGTTTAAAGGGGTTGGACATGAAATTGAAAAGATAAGAATGTGATTTAATAGGTCTTGTATGAACTATGCTTTGCTTTTGTTCTTCCTTTCCCTTCTTACCTTGTAAATAAATTCCTTAATTTTAAACTAAGAATTTTAATCTTCAGCACTCCCAGAGCCTTCCTTCTGTGAAGCACAGGGTGATTTGGGAGGTAGGAAGTATCTGAATTCCCAGTGGATCTCTCATCATTATTATTATCTTTGTCATCACCACCACTACCATCATGACGGTCATCATAGCACTTACTGTGTGCCAGGGTCCGGTAGTATATAAAGTGCTTACATATATTACATCATTTCATCCTGGAACCACCCCTAGGAATTTCATGATGAGGAAATAGACACAAAAGGCTTACATGATTTTCCCAAGAGCATTCAGCTAAGGGTAATAGACAAGGTGCAGATGTAGACACAACTACAGACGCAAACAAGCTGTCTTAACAATAAAAATGTTCTGTACTGCAAAGAGTCTGGCATGACATGGCAAATAAACAGTAACAGCAGCATACTGCCCGCAACATGAATTACAGATATGAAAATTACTCCCTGAATCAGCAGTGGAAATAAAAATATGTTCCTTGTTGATGGGGTAATACTAATAGTCAAAACAGTTATGAAGCAGTTTTGGTTGAAATACTTTAGCTAGTTCTTAATACTTGGTCACCTCTCCCCAGTAAAATGATGATTTCCTAATAACTGGATGAGCAAATAAAGACAGGAGCAAAAAGTTTTATGTATTTTAATTATTTCTACCCATGACCTCAATTTCATATTCCAGAAATCCATAACTAATGAGAAGTTGTACAACATTCACAGTTGTTAGAACAGCTCAGGATGGCTGGACAGAGGCTGCCTATTTCAAAAGTAAAAGCAAGAACCAAACAAAATGAATCATTTCTCTCTCAAAATAATTAGACTTTCTTAAGAGATCACCATGCACTTTAAATTGTTTATGATTAGTGATATATTAGTGAATATATTTTAAGGATGTCTGTCATAAGTAAAATATCTCCAAGGTCATTATATTGAATTTTGATTGTTTTCATATGGTCAATAGTAGAACTTTATTGAGATTAATATGTATCAAGATAAATTAAGATATCAAGCCTGACCTTTGATACTTCAGAAAACACTTCTGTAAAATATTTTCCATTTAGTCTAGATTCAGCTAGTATTCAGACCATACTATGATACAGAACTGATCCAAGGATAAGGAAGAAGATATTTTCTTCATATCTTGATCTTACAACCAAAGGGCTAGAGAATAATACTCAGAGTGGAGAAAACCCAAGGACTGAAAAGTAACATTGTAGTAGAACACAAAAAAGTCCCAGGAGAGAATTGGGAAAAATCAGAGAGAGGGAGAAGGAAATGGGCAAGGAGAGAAAAAAGAAGGAACTGGGATTTGTGGTAAGAAAGAAAATTGGGAAGAAAATGAGGGACTGGAGGGAAAAGGGTGGGTAAGAAACATGGAGAAGGCCAGAGAGGAGACAGGGAAGAGGGTGAGAGAGAGAGAGCATGGTTTTAGTTTTTTATCCCATCAATGAGCTTTAAAACCTTGAACTGGACACTTCAAAAATAAGGACCTTAAGAATTAGGAAATGCACTTGTAATTAATTTTAAAATAATAACAGCTTTCTGCCATGATTGTAGAGGCTATATCTCCCAACTGTCTTAAGTGATTTCAAGTGTCCTTATCTAGAGTGAGTAAAAATATCTATCTTCGCCATGGTGGGGGTGGGGGGGGGATTCATTCTTAATGGAAGTGAATGAGTTGGAAGCATTTATTGTGGATTCTACATTCTCTGAGTCTTCACCACCCAAACTACAGACATCAGCAACCCCTGATAGTCTTGGGACTGTTAGACTGTGACTTGTCATCTACACAAGCCATCTTCCACAAAATATGAGTGAGGGCTAGTACACTGTTCATGGCCACTTGTGAACATAAAGAATTTATCAAAGAAAAGGCAACCAAAAATATCATGTAATTTAGGTGATAACACATTTGAATCAGTGATAAGATTTAGATGTTCTATAAACACTAAGTAAAGTAACTGTGCTGAATTGGTGTATGTGATACGTTTATATATGTGTACATATACTCCACCACCTAAAGAGAAACATCAAAAGAGTTTAAAATATCCTTACTTGATGACAGCTGAGGAGCTGATTGTTGCCTTCCGCTGCTGAAACTGTTTAAATGCCAAGAAAGGAACTGCTCAGCTTTCAGAGGGGATAATTAAGTTTAATGGAATCAGTAGAGAAGACGAACATTAAGCCTATCTTGGAAAACTTCCTCCCAATGAAAACTTTTAGATAATGGAATCACCTCCCAAGAGAAACGCTAGAAATCCTATCACTGAGGACAGTTAGATTGAGATGGACACCAGAAGACATTCTATTAATATTATCTAAGACTTTATGACCTTTTGTGTCCAAACAGAAAAATGTTCAAATTCTTTCTACAGGGACTATGCATACAGAGACTACACATATATATGTGTGTGTGTATATATGTGCATTCCTGGTGGCTCAGTGGTAAAGAATCTGCCTGCTAATGCAGGAGACACAGGTTCAATCCCAGGGTGAGGAAGATCCCCTGGAGAAGAAAATGGCAACCCACTCCAGTTTTCTTGCCTGAGAAATGCCATGGACAGAGGAGCCTAGCAGGCTACAGTCCATGGGATTGCAAAAGAGTCAAACACGACTTAGCAATTAGACAAGAGCAATAATATGTGTACATATATACATGCAAACATCATACATACATAAATATGCACACATAAATATGGTCTCTATATAGTCTGTGTTTATATATAATATGATTATATATGTTTATATTAATATATAGTCCAGTGTGTATTTTAGATATACATACATATTTACATAATATAGTCTCTCTATATATGCATGTTTGCATACATTACACACACAAGTAACAGAGAGACTATGTATTGTGTATGTATATATAATACACATTATACATATGTAAACATACATGACACATATACAAAACATATGAAAGAGAATTTTGAAATTTAAGGTTCTTTTGTATGTATGTTTTTAAACTTGAAGATCACATATGAAAACACTAACAATTGTGACTGATGTATATTAAAGAGATATGCTGAGGTGACAAGCCCCTCCATTTTCCTTATTACACTAACATTCCAGAGTCAGAAACAACCAGGTTTGCATTTCTTTTCAGTTAGTACCCACTGCCTCTGAAAATAAGCCTAAAGATTAATCTAAAATTTCAATAAAAGCAACAGAAAAAGTACAAATGACAAATTAAAAGTGCTCAAACTCTCAGTGAGAACTTAAGGTCCAATGACCTAACTGAATTTTCCTTGAGAATGAAACAATCACTTTCAGAAAACCTTTGCCCCCAAGGAATGACGCATCCACTTCCTCCTAAACATAGATCACATTATCAGTGTTGCCAAATATATCAACAACCGCAGGGCTGCTGAGCACCATGTTTATCTAATGGACCATAGCAGACAGCGGGAACAAGCACAGTTGGAGACAGGGAGCTCTAAAAGAATTTTCTAAACCAGTACAGCTCTCCTTATTTTTTATTTTTTCTTCTTCTTTTCTCAATTAAGGGAAAGAGAGTTATTAAATAAGACAGATACACAAGCACTCTAGACATTTCCACTGAAACAATCTCTTTTGACTGAAATGCAAAATAATTCTGGAGTCACATTTTTATATCTTCACACGAGAACTAGGACAGAGAAGGTGGGTCACACAGTGAAGTTTATACTGGATACTCAACCAAATCCATTATGAATTGCAGAAAGAAAACCTTATTCTAAGGACCCTAGACATAAATTCTCTAATATTCCCCTCTACAAAATGAAACAATTCAAAGCCAAGGACCAGAATGAGGCAAAGAGGGGGTTTTATATAACTACTTGTGAAAAAAACAATACAGTTATTTCACATTGTTTAATTTCAAAAATAACATGTTTGTTGTTAAATATTCAGAAAACACAGGTAAGTCAAAAGAAAAATAATACATATTATCCCACAATGTGGAGGTAAATTTTGTTGTTGTTGTGCAGTCGCTAAGTCATGTCTGACTCTTGGCAACCTCATGGACTGCAGCACGTCAGACTCCTGTGTCTTCACTATCTCCTGGAGCTTGCTCAAATCCATGTGCATTGAGTCAGTGATGCTATCTAACCACCTCATTCTCTGCCACCCCTTCTCCTTTTGCTTTCAATCTTCCCCACCATCAGAGTCTTTGCCAATGAGTTGGCTCTTCACATCAGGTGGCAAAAGTATTGAAGCTTCAGCTTAAACATCAGTCCTTCCAGTGAATATTCAAGGTTGATTTCCTTTAGGATTGACTAGTTTGGTCTCCCTTCAGTCCAAAGAATTCTCAAGGGTCTTCTCCAACACCACAGTTCAAAAGCATCAATTCTTTGGAGGAAAATAAACACTATCAAAAATATTGATTCATAGTTTTCCAGTCTCTGTTCTGAAAACAGATATTTTAAAAAATAAAAAACAAAAGTGGAATTACCTTGTACATATGTAATATTTCTCTATAACATCCTTTTGATGGTTATTTCATTTTCCATTACAGCTTTGTCCATCATCTCATCCTTTTTTTGTTTTCACTGAAGATTTGCTGTTAACAGTCTGTCATATGTACCTTTACATTGTCCATTTCCCTAGAATGATTCACTTGGAATCTGTCAAAAAATATGAAAAACTCCAAGCTTTTGTGATCTAAGCAGTTAAAACATCCTTCAGAGAGTTGGTCATATTTTTTTCTACCATCAAGCTTGCTTATTGTGGTTTTTTTACAGAATACTTCTTTGTGAATTTGTGTGTTTGTTTTTATTTTCCTTCCTTGAAACTGTCCGTTTCTTTCATGGTTGCTTTCATAGATTCATGTTTAGACAAGCTTTTCCCATCCAAGGTTATTTAAACACTATGTAGGTAAATAAATTATAAAAATAAGTTGGCAATTGAAAGGCGAACTTTTGCTTTTTTCAAGTCACATACCTGTTTTACACACTGTATTAATTTTACAGCTAGAATTTATATTGACAACAGGAGAAAAATAAACTGTTACTCAGCTTTCTCTAGACATTTATTAAATAAGCCATCATGCCCTCACTGAGTTGATGGGCTACTTCATAAAATTATTATATATACATAATTTTTATTCAATTAAATATATAAATTACTAAAACCTCCCTTTCTCACTTCCCTCAAAGACTCAGGAGTAGCAATTATCTTACCTGTGTAGGACAGAGTTAAAACTGAGCAGATTCTCATCTTCTATAATTATGTTCTCAATTGAAAAAATAAAAAGATCAAATATTAGTTTCCCCTCAAAACCTTAAGCCTACCCACAAACAAATGCGGAAATTAGTATAGTTAAGTCTCCTACCTATGAACAAGTTCATTTCTGAGAGTGCATTTGTAACTCCAGCTTATTTGTAAGTCCAACAAAGTTAGCCTAGGTACCCAGCTAACACAATCAGCTATGTAGTTTACTGTAATAGGTTGATGACACTTTTCATGCAAATAATACATTTTTTAAAAATCTAAAAAATAAAGAAAATATTTTTAATATCTTACAGTATAGTACCTTGAAGAGTGCAGTAGTTCAGTACAATAGCTGGCATCCAGGGGCTGTCATCAAGCAAACAGGCAAGAAGAGTTACTGACTCCAGGAGGGAGAGGATGTGAGAGATGGAGAAGAGATGGAGGGCAAGCTGCAATTTTACTCACGCCCTGATGCTGAAGGCACAAGTTCTGGTTCCTTACTAAATTCGATTCTATCTACCTTCCTGAAAAAATACACCAGTCATGTCTGGGTAGTAGGTCTTTTCTTCTCATGATAGATGACACAGTAGCACTGGATTGCGTTCTGAATGGCTGCTGCGGCCACTGTGTACCATTCTATGTTCGGGTCTGTGCCTCAAAAGCTAACAGTGCCTCCTCAGATAAAGAAAATCCCCTTGCCATTTCCTGCATCATGAATCCCTTCCGACATCCTGGGCTGAAGTAGAGACGTGTACGGCAGTACTCTATGCGGTACTGTACAGTAACATATACAAAAGCATAACCACTTGTAGAGTATGTGCACATGTAACAATTTACACCAGATACGTGAACTAACTTATGTGACTGAACTTGTGAACGCACACTCGCATCTTTGAAAGTTTGAAGTTTGAGGATTTGTATGTAGGGGATTTGTTGTTGTTGCAGTTCAGTTGCCTAGTCGTCTCCAACTCTCCGCAACCCCGTGGACTGTAGCATGCCAGGCCTCCCTGTCCCTCACCATCTCCTGAAGTTTGCTCAAGTTCATATCCATTGATCAGTGATGCCATCCAGCCATCTCGTCCTCTGACGCCCTCTTCTCCTTCTGCCCTCAATCTTTCCCAGCATCAGAGACTTTTCCAATGAGGCAGCTGTTCAAATCATGAACAAAATACTGGAGTGTCAGCTTCAGCGTCAGTCCTTCCAACAAATATTCAGGGTTGATTCCCCTTAAGACTGGTTTGATTTCCTTGCAGTTCAGGAACTCTCAGGAGTCTTCTCCAGCACCGCAGTTCAAAGGCATCAGTTATTTGGCATTCTGCCTTCTTTATGCTCCAGCTCTGACAACTGTACATGACCACTCAGAAGACCATAGCCTTGACTAGATAGACTTTTGTCGGCAGAGGAATGTCTCTACTTTTCCACACACTGCCTAGGTTTGTCATAGCTTTCCTGCCAAGAAGGAATTGTCTTCTGATTTCATGGCTGCAGTCACCATTCGCAGTGATTTTAGAGCCCAAGAAGAGGAAATCTGTCACGACTTCTACCTTTTCCCCTTCTATTTGCCGTGGAATAATATAATGTAGAGAATTACTGTAGATCAAATCCAGAGGAAATTATGCAACAGCATGACTATAGTGGAGATTCACATTGCAGAGGTAAATGTACCCTTACCTCAAAGACCAACAAAGTTTCAGTTCTCCTTTTCTCCCTGTCTTTTTGTGATATTCCATTTAAATCAATGGTTCTCAAAGTGAGGTCCCCAGATCAGCAGTATTACCTGGGAGCTTATTAGAAATTGGACCACCTCAGAACTCCTGAATCATAAATTCTGGGTATGAGGCCCAGCAACCTACATTTCATCAAGACCCATCAGTGATACTGAGGTACATACACAAATTTGAGAACCACTTTGTCAAGAAAAAGTCTGAATAGAACACACATGAAACATATCTTTATCAGATTCCAACCTTTATTGGGATCTGTAATACAGATCTTTATCCATTTGTACTTTTCCCATTTATTGTGTATTTAGTCATTTATTATTTTGTCAGCCTATATCATGGCTGTGACCTTGAACAAGCCGAATCCTTTGCATATAGAAAGCTCACAATTTACATATTTTTTCTTCTACCTTAAAAGAAAAAGATAAGGGAACAAAAAACACCTATAAAGGGATAGTCATCTATCTATTAATTTTCTCATTTGTCATTATTTTAATTTCCATGACTAATTAAAATAAATACAAGTATTCTTCTTTTTGAATATAAGTTTTCTTTGTGGAAAAAAATTTTGTGCAAGATGAGACCCTACACAAATAATACTAAAAGTATTTTAATTAAATTAGAAATTAGAGGGAACCAGGCGTGGATTCATACTAAAAGAATCAGAAGGAAGCCTAAGTAAGTAATAACTGTTTGAAAGAGCAGATAACTGAAAAAGCAGAGACTAACAAGTTCATTTAAAAAAAGATAGTAACTACAAGGAAGGCTAACTAGGGTGCAACTGAAAGGTTTATCTCTGGGAAGGGAGAAGGGCCAGGTGGTGTAATTGAAAAGATACCAGCAACAATTTAGGAGATTTGGGAGTGGATATGAGCATTAGAAGCAAAGTGCAGGATGATCTCAGGAATTTCAAACCCAAGAAACAGAATGAAATAACCACAGTCATTATTGAAAAGAATGACTAACTAACTGAATCATTGATCTGGACTAATGATAGGAAACAGTTTCTCTCCTCGATCTGTGGCTCTCTCCACAGTGAGTGAAGTGATCACCTTGCCAACACCAGATCTCCACCTCTCCTTCAGGTTCAGGTCAGAACACACATATTCTTCAGGATATACTTTCCTTATCTGCACATGCCTCACTTGGCCTTGTCTTCCAGCAACTCATTCAGTAATCACAAGAACCCAGTGCAATTTTATTCTTACAGTAGAGATTTATGAATGATGTAGCAAGGTAACTCACTCAGTCCGCCCTGGAGGACATCATGGATCATGGCAGAATGATACAAAAAGGGGATGTTCTCCAGAATGTTTGGGGAAAGACAAGGTATTTCCCACTTTCTGGAAAACAAACAAGCCAGCTCTTCACAGCTCAAGTCTGATCACTCTCCTTTACCAATCAATTTTGCTTCCTGTCTTCACCTAGATACTCCTACTCATTCTTCAGATTGAAATTCAGGTGTCAGTTCTGCCGAGAAGTCAATTCTAATTGCTTGGACAGTTCAAATTCTCCTAACAAAGGCTGTCCTTACTCCTGTACCCCTCTTCACACCATGGGTTACAAATATAACTTTATGTAGACATATGTGACTAGAATCCAATTATTCCACTTAATGCCTCTCTCCTTGTCTATTTTTGTTCACATTTGAATCATTAGAACCTGGGGCATTGTTTACCACATGGCAGATGCCAACAAAATATTTAAATATTTGTCAAATGAATAAATGATTTTTCATGTTCTTAAGCAAAGCAACCCCCTTCCTCTTAAGGTCTTACTTAATGCTGTCTAAGAAATCCATGTCCTGTTCTTGCAATTCCATTAGCAGCCTTTGTCAAATCATCAATGGAGATCTTTCATCCTATCATTTTAATATGAAAAGGTACTTTTCCCCTCATAGCTTTTACATGTTCTTACCTAGTGGTTGTTCCCCTCACCCCAACCCCCACCTTAAACAGAATAAATCTCTATGGAAACAAGAATGTCGACATGGTTACTACCATAGCTCCTGGTACAGTGTTGCTATAAGTGAAAATAAAAATTACCCCATGTTAGAATCACTGAAGTAGGCCAGCAGAGCTGAAGCACACTCAGTTCAGTTCAGTTCAGTTCAGTCACTCAGTCGTGTCCAAATCTTTGCAACCCCATGAATCGCAGCACGCCAGGCCTCCCTGTCCATCACAAACTCCCAGAGTTTACTCAAACTCATGCCCATCGAGTCGGTGATGCCATCCAGCCATCTCATCTTCTGTCGTCCCCTTCTCCTCCTGCTCCCAATCCCTCCCAGCATCAGGGTCTTTTCCAATGAGTCAACTCTTCGCATGAGGTAGCCAAAGTATTGGAGTTTCAGCTTCAGCATCAGTCCTTCCATTGAACACCCAGGACTGATCTCCTTCAGGATGGACTGGTTGGATCTCCTTGCAGTCAGCACACTAGACCCTACCAAACTGGAAGTAGCCAAAAGATAAATGCACTATCCCTTTTAGGTCATTCAGAGTTGTAACAATAGGAATGGGAGTGAAAGGGAGCAGTCAAGGGAGATGATGATATGTAAAATATGCAGATTTCTCACGTTTTTAGTCATTGTAAGCAAGGCAGATGACATCCCAATGATTGGGGAACTCAATAGCATGGTGAGTAGAGCAAAGGAGATTTTTTCAAATCCGAGCTAATAACTTACTGCTAATATCTATTTTTTTTTTGTTAATTAAATATAAAAATATAACTCTGTGTAAAGAGCCTTTACAAGATACAAGTTATGGTAGAAAAAGAACATTGCCTGGTCCCAATAATGGGTCAGTTCAGATAATCCCCTTACCAAAATGAGTTCATTGTAAGATGAATTCATCTTTGTGACAATTACCAGTGTAACATGTGACATGGATATTGTGTGCACTGTGATGTTTATTTTATTTCTCATTGCCTTCTGTTATAGACTGAAATGTGCATACACACACACACCCACTAAGAAATCATGCCGAAGTCCATCACTATCTCAGGAAGAGACTACGTCACAGATACATACAGAAGAAAGATCATGTGAACCTTCAGAAAGGAGACAGCCATCTATAAACCAAAGAAAGAGACCTTGGAAGAAATCAGCTGACTCAGCTGACACTTTGATCTCTGACTTTTAGCCTCCCAAACTGTGAGAAAATACATTTCCCTTGTTCAAGCCACCCAGTCTGTGGTATTTTGTTATGGAAGTCATAGAAAACTAACATACCTTTCATTTATTTAAAGCTTTAATTTAAATCTATGAACTTGCAAAGTATAATATATACCGAGTCTATTTGTTGACATAATGAATGAGAAGAAACAGTCAAAGTTAGTATGAAGAAGTGAAGTGAAGTGAAGTCGCTCAGTCACGTCCAACTCTTTGCAACCCCGTGGACTGTAGCCTACCAGGCTCCTCCGTCCGTGGGATTCTCCAGGCAAGAATACTGGAGTGGGTTACCATTTCCTTTTCCAGGGGATCTTCCCTACCCAGGAATCGAACCCAGGTCTCCTGCATTGGAGGCAGACACCTTAACCTCTGAGCTACCAGGGAAGCCCAAGAAGTTTCTAAAAACGAAGCAATGATAATATTGAGACTTTTATTTGTACAAAATTTTGTAAACAGGCATGAAAAATGTCAATTAGAATGACGGGCATTCACTCAAGCAGGCCTATGATTTGTCAGGCACTGCCCTAGATGCTGAAAACGGCCATCCAGTAAGACTTAGGTCAGATGAAAATGGTGAAATTGAAGATTAGGATCTTCAAATAGATATGAAAAATGGCTCATTTTGAAAGGATAACTGAACATAGGCAAGTTTTTGTAATAATTGTGTCATGACTTTGAATAAGAAATAAAGAACACACAGTATTAGTAAAGTCATTCCAGAGAAACCAAACAGTAGTAGTTGCTGATGGAATACGATCTTTTCACTGTGACCATAAAATAAACCATCTAAGTATGTGGCAAATACCTCTGCTATCTCTGAAATCCAAGAAAGCACAAATATTAACAACAAAGTGAACTAGACAAAGTGTTTAAAAGATATTCCCTGGTGATATATTTGCCCAGGAGGAAAACACAATGACCAAGACATTGGTTTTCACACAAAGGATCCAGAATTGCCAAAGCAATCCTGAGAAAAAAGAACAAAGCTGGAGACATAACCATTCCAGACCTAAGACAATACTACAAAACTACAGTAATCAAACAGCATGGTATTGGCACAAAAACAGACATATAGATTAATGAAACAGAATAAAGAGCCCAGAAATAAAAACCCACACACTTATTTCCAATTAATTGCTGACAAAGGGGCATGAGTATATGGTGGAGAAAAGATAGTCTAGTTAACAAGTGGTATTGGAAAAGCTAAACAGCTACATGGAAATAATTAGACCACTCCATCAGACCATATTCAAAAATAAACTCAAAATGATTTAAAGACCTATAAGACATGACACCATAAAACTCCTAGGGGAGAACATAGGCAAAAGAGTCTTAAACATAAATTGTAGCATTATTTTCTTAAAGTGAAAGAAATAAAAGCAAAAATAAACAAATGGAACTTAATAAAACTTAAAAGTTTTTGCACAGCAAAGGAAACCATCAACAAAGCAAAAAGACCACTTATGGAATGGGAGAAAGTATTTTAAAAAGATGTGACTGACAAAGGGTTAATATTCAACATTTACAAACAGCTTATACAATTAATATTAAAGAACAAAAGCAAAACAACAAAACGACCTAATCAAAAACTAAGCTAACGACCCAAATAGCCATTTCTCCAAAAAGATAGCCAATAGACACAAGAATGGTTATGAATGGTCATTGCTAATGGTTAGAGGAATTGCTAATGGTCATCGCTAATGGTTAGAGGAATACAAATCAAATGAGGTATCATCCCACACCAGTTAGAATAGCCATCATTAAAAAGTCTGTGAATAATAAATTCTGGAGAGGTTGTGGAGAAAAGGGAATCCTCCTACACCATTGGTGGGAATATAAATTGGTGCAGCCACTACTGAGAACAGTATGGAGGTTCCTTAAAACTCTAAATGATCCATATGATCCAGCAATCTCACTCCTGGGTTTACATCCAGAAAAGATGAAAACTCTAATTTGAAAAAAAATATATGCACCGCTGTGTTCATAGCAGCACTATTTACAATAGCCAAGACATGAAAACAATGTCAAGTGCTGGGGGAATAAAAAAAAAACAGCAGTTCTCCAAGAAGATTCTATATATGTATATTCTGCCTCACATAAACTGATGCCAGAGAGTCAAACTAATTATTTGTACAAGCTACAAGAAGAGAATACAGAAGAGAAGTGAACCTAAGAGAGAAAGAAGTGACAGGTAGTAGAGATTTTGGAAAGCAAAAAAATAAAATTATTGGGGAGAGCAGGAGATCATGAAAATGACACTGAAAGGAAAAAGATAACCTTCTATAGAAGTCTCAGAAAAATGAGTCTAAAATGTGAAGCAAGCACATAAGAGCAAAGAAAAGAAAAAGTTATTTTCATCATAGACCCAAGGCAAGAGCCTTATGGCTTTTCAAGAGCTTATGGAAATAATGACTCTTTAACATAAAATGTGCTGAATTCAAAAATGAAGACCACAAAATCAAATCTTAAAATAAATAAAACCTTACAAACGTTAATACTGTGTTTTTGAGTTGACTGTATCCTATACATATACAACAGTTCATATACCAATTATGTGTTCTTTAGGAAAAGGAAATATTTTAGCATGCCTGATATGAATTCCCCAGGGGATCTTACCAACCCAGGGATCAAACCTGGGTCTCCTTAATTACAGGCAGATTCTTTACCATCTGAGCCTCCCAGGAAGCCCTTGATATGATGTATGTACATTTAAAATGAAAGCACAGTGGACTTTTGAAAATCTTAAAATTACCACAGCAAAAAGTAGCAAGGCAACGCAGGAGGAGAAAGAACTTATGATAGAGTCAGAATGACTTTATCCAAGTTATGGAATCAAGAGTTCTGGAAGATTCCTCTGGTACTACCAGACAGTTGTTCCTAGAAGAAAATATGGGAAGACACAATAATTTGTGCTAAAAATTCAGACGTCATGTATCTTACTTTTTGGTATTATGGTTGCAAAAATACAATCCCAAAAGTATATACTTGTATTAGCAATCTATTTTGTAGAAAGGACAGGGTTATGTCTAGATGATGACAGACAACAATAATTTAACAAACTCAGTGAAAGAAATCTGTTATCAAAGGATAAAACATCATTCACCAGTCACTTGTCATTAAGAAGAGAGAACTATTGTACTTTTCCAAGACTGAATCACTACTTCCTATAGAAATGATCTAATAAAACACACTGGATTGCTCAAATCAACGTGAATCCATTGTTCAATAAGACATGGCCAGATTTGATCACTAAAAGATAGTGTTTCCAGGGAATGAAAACAAGCCATTTGTTAGTTAGTAGTACACACTACTCATACAATAAAAATGCATTGATTAACACTACATTAAAAACATAAAGCAACCAGTGTGATTTCACCCTTGACAAAAGAATTATAACAACTTAATTTAATGCCAAATTATAGAATTTTATTTTTAATAGGATAGTATTGAAATTTTAGGGAGGATATACAAATAATAAAAATCAGAATGTTTATCATATTGGTAGGTCATAACAAATTTTTACAACAGTCTGTCAGCCTATGAACCCTGGGAATAAATTTGACTAACATATAAAAAAGCCTGAGTTTCAGTTCTCTTAAGAGGGAAATTGATTATTTAAACTATGAAAACTAAAACCATATTTAAAACCTCCCATTATTAAAAATTCTAACACCTCTAAGTACATACTTTCTAATGTGTATTTAGGTATATTTCTTATGTAGGAGAACTAGGTAAATACGGAATCCTAAGTATTTCACACAATAGGTACAGATTACAAGTTTTGCAGTTATGGAGTTAATCATTAGATAAATAACTTATCTTCTTTCTTGAAACTGAAACTATCACCTGGTATAAATCTATTACTATACATTGAGTTGATACACTTTAAGTATAAGTATCATTGCAATTCATCAATATAAAAGTGATTAACCAGAATGTTTTGATTTATAAATAACTATTTCTGGGATAAGAGATTATGGGAAATGAATCATCCCCACTAACCTGGGTGATACTGCCAACAAGTAACAATGGCCCATCAGACAATGTATTTTTGAATTTGGAATTTTTTAAGTAGTGAATTTTTAAAAGGATGAAGATAATCGATATACATATACCAGGGGTGAATCTCAGTCCTTTTTCAGCAAGTATACAGGCTGAGAGACTTCCCAGGTGGCTCAGGGGTAAAGAATCCACCTGCCAATTCAGGAGATGTAGGTTTGATCCCTGAGTTAGGAAGATCCCTTGGAGAAGGAAATGGCAACCCACTCCAGTATCCTTTCCTGGGAAATCCCGTGGACAGAGGAGCCTGGAGGGCTACAGTCAGTAGTGTCACAAAAGAGTCAGACATGACTTAGCAGCTAAACAACAACAACAACAATACATGCTGAGATTCATCTTTTAAGATATCTATTCCTGGTATTATGGTGAACATACTAGGCTAGACATTATAATGCAAAGTTATAGTATAGTCCAAGTTCTACATGCATTAGCCCTAGAATTCTGGCTAGTCCTCAAAAATATGGAATCAAAGTTTCTTCAATTTTTTCAATAATTTTTAATGAAGTGTGTATAATTTTTCTTACCTTACTCATCTTGCAAGAAGATGGAGATGCATAATACAATGGTAATCTTAGAAGTAACAATTCTGAGCCAAATACTACCCAGATGATCTTAATGAGCTACATCACGTTGGGCAAAAGATCTCCTCTCTTTGGACTTCAGTTATTCAATAGCTTAGTCATGTCCAAATCTTTGTAACCCTATGGACTGAAGCATACCAGGCTTCCCTGTCTTCATTATCTTATGGAGTTTGCTCAAACTCATGTCCATTAAGTTGGTGATGCTATCCAATCACCTCAGCCTCTGTTACCTCCTTCTCCTCATGCTGTCAATCTTTCCCAGCATTTCCCAATCTTTTCCAATGAGTCGGCTCTTTGCATCAGGTGGGCCCAGTATTGGAGCCTCAGCTTTAGCATCAGTCCTTCCAGGGTTGATTTCCCCTTCAGGGTTGATTTCCTTTAGGGTTGACTGGTTTGATCTCCTTGCAGTCCAAGGGACTCTCAGGAACCTCCAGCACTATAGTTCAAAAGCATCAATTCTTTGGCACTCACCCTCCTTTATGGTCCAATTCTCACATCCATACATGAGTGCTGGAAAAACCATAGCTTTGACTATGCAGACCATTATTGGCAAAATGATGTCTCTACTTTTTAATATGCTGTCTTTTAAAATGTTGCCATAGCTTTTCCTCCCCAGAGCATGTGTGTTTTAATTTCATGGCTGGAGTAACCATCCACAGTGATTTTGAAGCCCAAGAAAATAAAGTCTGTTACTGTTTCCATTTTTTTCCCCAGTATATGTTGTGAAATGGCGGGACCAGATGCCATGATCTTCATTTTTTGAATGTTGAGTTTTAAGCCAGCATTTCACTCTCTTTTTTCACTTTCATCAAGAGGCTCTATAGTTCATCTTCCCTTTCTGCCATTGTGAAAGTAAAAGTGTTAGTCACCTAGTCATGTCCAAGTCCTTGCCATCCCATAGATTGTAACCCACAGTCTCCTCTATCCGTGGAATTCTCCAGGCAAGAATACTGGAGGTGGGTGCCATTTCCTACTCCAGGGGATCTTCCCAAACCAGGGATTGAACTGACGTCTCTTGCATTGTAGGCAGATTTTTACCATCTGAGCCACCAGCTGTTTATCTGCATAACTGAGGTTTTGATATTTCTCCCAGCAATCTTGATTCCAGCTTGTGCTTCATCCAGCACAGCATTTTACATGATGTACTCTGCATAGAAGTTAAATATACAGCCTTGACACACTCCTTTCCCAATTTGGAACCAGTCCATTGTTCCATGTCTGGTTCTAACTGTTGCTTCTTGACCTGCATACAGGTTTCTCAGGAGGCAGGTAAGGTGGTCTGGTATTCCCGTCTCTTTAAGAATGCTCCACAGTTTATTGTGATTCACACAGTCGAAGGCTTTGGTATAGTCAATAAAGCAGAAATAGATGTTTTTCTGGAACTCACTTGCTTTTTTGATGATCAAGCAGATGTTGGCAATTTGATCTCTGGTTCCTCTGCCTTTTCTAAAACCAGCTTGAACATCTGGAAGTTCACGGTTCACATACTGTGGAAGCCTGGCTTGGAGAATTTTGAACATAACTTTGCTAGCATGTAAGAGGAGTGCAATTCTGCAGCAGTTTGAGCATTCTTTGGGATTGCCTTTCTTTGGGATTGGAATGAAAACTGACCTTTTCCAGTCCTGTGGCCACTGCTGAGTTTTCCAATTTTGCTGGCATATTGAGTGCAGCACTTTCACAGCATCATCTTTTAGGATTTGAAATAGCTTAACTGGAATTCCATCACCTCCACTAGCTTTGTTCATAGTGATGCTTCCAAAGGCCCAAATTGACTGCATTCCAGGATGTCTGGCTCTAGGTGAGTGATCATACCATGGTGATTATCTGGGTCATGAATATCTTTTTTTCTATAGTTCTTCTGTGTATTCTTGCCACCTCTTCTTAATATCTTCTACTTCTGTTAGGTCCATACCATTTCTGTCCTTTATTGAGCCCATCTTTGCATGAAATGTTCCCTTGGATATCTCTAATTTTCTTGAAGAGATATCTACTCTTTCCCATTCTATTGTTTTCCTCTATTTCTTTGCACTGATCACTGAGGAAGGCTTTCTTATCTCTCCTTGCTATTCTTTGGAATTCTGCATTCAAATGGGTATATCTTTCCTTTTCTCCTTTGCTTTTTGCTTCTCTGCTTTTCACAGCTATTTGTAAGGCCTCTTCAGACAGCCAGTTTGCTTTTTTGTATTTCTTTTTCTTGGGGATGCCTTGATTCCTGTCTCCTGTACAATGTCACGAATCTCCATCCATAGTTCATCAGGCACTCTGTCCATGAGATCTAATCCCAGCTTGAAGGATTTTGAGATACCAAAATCAATATTGAGATATTGAGTTATGAGATATCAAAAATAATAATAGTATCAGAAATGTACATGGCACTAACTACATGCCAAACATTGTTCTGTGTATATCAAATAAACTAACCCTTAAAATCCCCAAAATGTATATAAAAGCTTTATCTCCACTGCTTAGTAGATTTCCATATTAAATATTCTGTTTAATGAATGTTGGGTAAATAAACTGGAAAAATTATTTAAAATATAGGATTTTTTGCATTGTTTCTGTGCAAGTGAAAATACACAAATATTCTTTATTTGCAAGAAAGATTAAAATGTCAGAAAAAGAGTAAAATCTCTGTATAGGTAAAATGAAAGTGAAAGGATTGTTATGTTACTAGTTTTCTTTAAAAAATGAATTAAGAATAAAAGTATAAGAAAAAGAAACAGAAAAAAAGAAGCTACTGATAAGCACATGGAACAGACCACACTGTTAGAATTTCTTATTAAACTTAATCTGAAAAATAAAACAAAGCTTTATATCTGCTTCTAGAAGACTTTCAGTTAAAAGCTTCATTCTAACTTTTTTTCTTTAGTGGTGTCTGGTTGCTAATTAGTTAAACTCACTCTGGGAGTCATTCACAGCTATGGCTGTGTACAATCAGGAAAGGGTGGTTAAAAGGAGGGCAAATTATGTACTAATAACCTAGGAAGAACCATGATCCATTTTCAGGATTTAACATCAAGAGTGGCAAGAAGGGATAATTATACTGAAATAAACATACACACAGAAACTCACTGAGATAATTTTAAAACATTTAATGGTAGTGAAGAGTAAATTATTTAACTCTAACCAGGGATAAGAGTCTTTTGGTAGCTATCACTTACTGCAGTAAATCTGCTGAAGTTTGCATTTCCTGGCTGCTGGCTTTATTTATTTAAAGTCATTCTAAATGCTCTGCTAGAAATGATTTCAGTGGTGCTGCCAAATTTTCACCAGATTAAAACTGTGCAGTGCTGCTAATATTTTTATAAACACTGAACACAGAATAAGAGATCTTTTCTTTAGAGATCAATTTGCTCCTCTTCTACAGTTATTCTTTCTGCTAGGTGTTCTCACTTGGCAGAATGCTTGATGGGATTATTTCTGATGAAATGTACTAGGAAACTTACATTAAAGTCCTCTTCTGGATTAATTGCTGAAGTAGAGATCTCTCGGTAACTGGTGAAGCCATAGGACAATTCATCAATGGGAATGTTGGAATGTCTAAACATTTGCTAGAAAAGTGTCCATGAAGACAAGTTTTTTTGACTTCAAAAAAGGTAACAAATAAGGTGTTGTCAAATATAACTTGTAGAAAAGTACACAGATTAAATATATATTCCCTCTCAACCCTAATGCTAAGGTCAAAGTTGCTTTCACTGTTATTAAAGTAGTCATAGTTAAACAATTTTTAGGCTTTCCATGATCCCCTTACATTTATCCTGGGATATGAAAACCACAGGAGTTTTATTAAAACTGAGTTTGCTCACAATAGGTTCCATGAGTGGCAGGAAGAAGTCTAAACTGAAAACTTAGGAGTCAGCAGAAATTAATGGCTAGTAGGGGGAAGTTGAATTGTTAGAAAATAAAAGCTCTGACTAAGGAGTAGCAAGTTAAGGAGTGGACTAGAGAATGTGCAGTTAGAAGCAGAAAAATATTTCCACAAGGTCAAATGCAATAGAAAATCAAGTGAGGAGGTCAAATACAAGAAGCAAAAAAAGAACTCGAGAGGAAAATTATGAAAATTGGTAAATGTGGAAATATTTGTTACTCTTCTTTGTTTACTTCATCTCAGAATCTCTTCCTTTGGATTGTCTAAAATCACATTCAAACTAGAGTTTCTAGGATCCAAAGGATACCTAGGACCTTCATACCAATAAAGGTCAGTCCATCAGGATCGCACATCTTACTGAGAAATAGGGTAGAAGGATTTGCTGTGTTGTGCTGTGCTTAATCACTCCATTGTGTCCAACTCTTTGTGACCCCATGGACTGTAGCCTGCCAGGCTCCTCTGTCCATGGGGATTCTCCAGGCAAGAATCCTGGAGTGAGGATCTTCCTGACTCAGAGACTGAACCTGCATCTCCTGCATCGTAGGCAGATTCTTTACTGCTGAGTCACTGGGGAAGCCCGCAGAATGAATCTAACAGAAGCCAAATGCCAAGTGTGGAAGTTGAAGGAAAAGAGACTGGGAGTCTCTACCTGGCTCCTAGTAGAAAACTCACTATGAAAAATGAGAAAGCCAAGCACATTGAGTTGGGTTCTCGAATAAAGACCAAGGATAGAAGCAGCGTAGGGCACAAACGCCTGTTATAGGAACCCGACCACTCTACAGTACGCGAAGCCTGTGAATAGTAACACTGGGTCTGGATCAAGCTTGACAAAAGCAGTAACACTATGAGGCACATGCTACCCTGTAGTGGAGACACTTGGAAAGAGCCTCAGACAGCAGAGAAGGTGCTATTTTTCTTCTTTTCAGAGGGACACCAAGCAGTTTGAGAGCAGGCAGCCGAAGCACTGTGGTTTTTTTTTTTGTTGTTGTTGTTAACTGGGGTAGAGTTGCTTTACAGGATTGTGTTAGTTTCCTCTGTACAGCAAAGTGAATGAGCTAAATGCAGACATATATCTCCTCTCTCTTGGCTCTCCCTCCCTCACCCCATCCCAGGCATCTAAGTCACCACAGAGCACCAAGCTAAGCTCCCTGTGCTATTCAACAGGTTCCCACTAGGTACCTATTTTACACATGATCGCGTATATACGTCAGCCCTAAACTTCCAATTCACCCCTCTACCCCTTCCCCTGCCCCATGTCCACACATCTGTCCTCTATATCTGTGTCTCTATTCTTGCCCTGCAAATATATCACTCAGAAATGAAATTGAGTCATTTGCAGAGACACAGATGGACCCAGAGACTGTAATACAGAGTGAAGAAAGTCAAAAAGAAAACAACAAATACTGTATATTAACACACATAAGGGGCTTCCCTGGTGGCTCAGTGGTAAAGAGCTCGCCTGCCAATGCAAGAGACTTAAGAGCCCAGGGCTCGAGCCCTGGGTCGGGAAGATCTCCTAGAGGAGGAGATCATGGCAACCCACTCCAATACTCTTGCCTGGAGAATCCCATGGACAGAGGAGCCTGGAGGGCTACAGTCCATAGGGTCGCAAAGAGCGGGGACAGGCCTGAAGCGACTTAGAACGCAGAACGCAACACACTTAAGTAGCACAGCTTTGAGTTAATGGTCCAAGCTAAGGTCCTAGAATTCAGCCAGCTCACCATGTGAGCACAGCGGTCCGGGGAAGAGGATAGCAGCAGCGTAAGGCAGTGACGAGATGACTGGGAACTGCTCCCAAAGCACAGGAGACTTCAAGAGGGCACCAAGGGGAGGCCAGGTGGTAAGTGGATGGAGCGTGAGTCGAGTCCCCGTAATGTCACAGATGAGATAAGCAGATAGTGAGAATTAGGCCTGCCTCTCTGTGCATCGTGGGATCCACAAACTAGAAAATGATGGGCGTTCAGAAAGGAGAGGGGAACTGGGAGGAGACTCTGTGGTGCTAGAATTGGAAACACTTGGGAAGCAACAGGAGAATGGTTATCAAGAAGGAAAAAGTCGAAGATAACAGTGATGTCTGAATATGGGTCTTTGATGGAAGATTAAGAAAATTATTCTTATAACAAATAACATTACGTGTGTGTGTGTGTGTGTGTGTGTGTGTGTGTGTAAGTGCTTGCAGATTTCAATGTCTTTTGGTTTTCTGATTGATACATAAAATATGTTGATGTTTCTCAGTGACTTGAGTTGTATCTGACTCTTTGTGACCCCATGGATGGCAGCCCAACAGGCTCCTCTGTCCACAGGATTTCCCAGGAAAGAAAGAATACTGGACTGGGTTGCCATTTCCCACTCCAGGGGGTCTTCCCAACCCAGGGATTGAACCTGTGTCTCTTGCATTGGCAGACAGATTCTTTACCACTGAGCCACCAGGGAAAATTCTGGCATGTAAAATATAATCTGTTTCAAAATTAGTCTTCCACCTAAGATCTGTTTCTTCTGTCCTTCTCTGTGTTTCTGGGCACTGAGATTCAGTACATCCTGCCATATTTGAGTGGTCCACTTTCCTTGCATCATATCCAATATCTGGATTCTCTAGATCCTATCTCAACAATGTCTTGTATTTGTCTCCTTCTCTTTGTTCGTGTTGTCTAATTTACAGAACATGTCATTGGCATCTTTTAAGTGTCTTTAAAGTAACAGTTACTTTACTAATTACCCACAAAATTCACTGAAGCTTCAAGCAGCAATGGCTCTTCTCTGATCTCCTAAAGCAGTGTTCTTTTGTCTATACCTCTTTTATGGTCATTATTATTTTCTAGCGTATTAATTTTTATGGGCATTTCATCTTGCCTATTAGACAGCAAGCTTGTGAGAAGAGCTGAATGATTCACTTTCAAAAAGTTTGTACATGGTAGCTGTAGCACTATGGGTAAGTGAAAAAATTAACGAATGACATTCAAATTATATGCAAACCTAAATATTGTGTAATGTGTTAAAAATAATGTGCTATTCATTTTTAGTGTAGAATTTCTGATATTTATATTGGCATTTACAAGCTCAACATATAGACATCCATGGTCTTATCATTCTCCCAACAATAGATGTCTAGGAGGGTTTATTTGCATGTATTCACACATACATATCTTGCTATATTATCCTACCAAGGCAGCTTTTCATACTGGTAAGTTTAATCAAAAGAGTTAGTTTTAGTTCTGCTCTGCCAGTTACTAGTCAAAATAATCTGACTGTTAATTTTCTTCTCTAAGCCTCCAATTTTTTTATATGTGATTTAGTTTCTAGATATGTTGTGAGGCTAACATGAGATGATGAGTGAAAAACCATAATCTGTTCAAAATCGACGTCAATACTTTGTAGATCTTAAGGAAAAATTCACAAAGAGGACACTGCATATTTTTTTTTCCTTATATCTCTTCCTTTTATTGCCTCTCTCTCTGTCTCTCCATTTCTTCAACCTACTGTTTAATTAGTACTGAGATATTCTTTACTGTCTGAGCCGCTATGTTCAGTGGTTCAGTCACCCAGTTTTGTCTGACTCTTTGTGACCCCATGGACTGCAGCAAGCCAGGTCTCCCTATTCCCCACCATCTCCCAAAATTTGCCCAATTTCATGTCCACTGCATCCATGATGCCATCCAGCAATCTCATCCTCTGACTCCCTCTTCTCCTTGTCTCCTCAGTCCTTCCCAGCATCAGGGACTTTTCCAGTGAGTCAGCTGTTCACATCAGGTGATCAAAATACTGGAGCTTCAGTATCAGTCCTTCCAATGAGTATTCAGGCTTCCCTGAGCAACTAGGGAAGCCCAAATACTAAACTAAGAGCCAAAAACTGGTGTTCTACAGTTTAATAGTTATGTGACCTTGGGCAACATAATGTTTACAAATCTCAGTTTCCTTTCCTATATAATAAAAAAAATGATATGAAAAATGCTTTAAAAGCTATAAATCTTTATTAATATATAAGGTTTTTATAAATCTAAGAAAAATAACATGAGGTCATTATGACTGCCCTAGTTGCTCTGTGTCAACCTTCCCCTGAGATTATGCTCTTGATCTTGAGTATAATAGAAACAGGATATTTAGGGAGGGGGGAAGATTTTATTCCTTCTACAAAATCTAAATTGAAAACTTAGCTTTAAATATATAGATACTATATGAAGCAATTCATCTAATTGACTTAGACTATACCAGAGCATAGACTGGTCAGACTTAGGTAACTCGGCTTCAAAGTCAATCTCATTAGGCTTTATAATGTCTGGGGTGACTATACCTGGACACTGCTGCATATATATTTTGAGAAGTAACAGAAACTTAGACCCTGAATATCCAATGTACCCTGAGACAGTCTGAGGGAAAACTGAAAAATTTCCACATCACTCATTTTACTCCATGGATCAGAATCTTTCGTGTCCCTCACGTATTCTAGAGACAGGTGGATCTACTTGGCCTGGTGGTGGTAAGTTGCTTCGGTTTCGGGTGTGACTTTTTGCAGCCCTGTAGACTGTAGCCTACCAGCGTCCTCTGTCCACGGGATTCTCCAGGCAATAATACTGGAGTGGGTTGCCTGTGCCCTCCTCCAGCGGATCTTCCTGACCCAGGGGTGGAAGCCACATCTCCTGCGGCTTATGCATTACAGGCAGATTCTTTACCACTGAGCCACGAGGTACATGGTGACAAAACCCTACCCTTCTTGAGCCCTACTTTCATACTAAGTCAGAATTATTACAAATGCTTTCCTGCCCAATGATGGTGCTGTGGGAGAACAAAATCAAATAAAAAATTGGAAAAAAGCTCCTCATGTACTTTATTACTTAGTGAAAGTGAAAGTTGCTCAGTCCTGTCCAACTGTTTGCGACCCCATGAACTATACAGTCCAAGGAATTCTCCAGGCCAGAATACTGGAGCGGGTAGGCTTTCCCTTCTCCAGGGGATCTTCCCAATCTAGGGATCGAACCCAGGTCTCCCTCATTGCAGGCAGATTCTTTACCAGCTGAACCACAAAGAAAGTCCTTATTACTTAGTATATTTAATCTAATCAATAAAATCTGAAAATAGGAGCTGTCAGATATGCAAATACTCAAAAATTGGCTAGCCTTTTGCTCAGCTCTTCATTATAAAATTTTGCATGTTTTGGCAAAGATTGTCAGATCATCCTAGTTGAAAGAAAACTAATTTCCACAAACTGCTATTTGTTATATTCTTCCAAAAGTCTGTCATTACCACCTGTACACATTAGCTAATTATCTCCTGTCTGTTGTTTAAATAAATGCATTTTGTTTACAATTGTCTGTACCACTAAATAAGAGGTCTTTAAAAATAATTGATCACGAAAAACTTGAGGACTGAAAAAATAATGAAAACTTGTGGGAAATAAATGTAATTTAAGGGAAGGATGGTAGTTTAAAGAACCGTGGAGGAAAGGACATGAAGTGGGAGGAAAAAGAGAGGAAAGGAAGATGCATTCACATATTATTTGTTTAACACACAGCCATTTTTTAGAAAGGCGGAATCAGACTCATATAGAAAAAAATAAAACTTTTTAAACAGGTTGTAACTGGTTAGGAGTTCTTTGAGGAAAAGAACACATGACGTATACACATTTTGAAGGAAAGTCCTAAATCTGGATTGACCATTATATGAATGAGAAAGATAATTTTATTCTGTGAAGACACTGAGGTGTTTTTTTTGTTTGTTTGTTTTGTTTTTAACACGGCCATAATTAAGTACCCTAGTGAATGCAACTATTAAATGCTGGTTCATAAGGTAAAAATCACAAGTGCTATAAAAGTTTTCAAAAGATGGAGATCTGTTAACATCTAAACATGTCTCCATAGAGTCTTACTCCTTCATATAAGGTTTTTAAATGGGTTGAAGCAGTCAAAAGAAAAAAAGAATGGAAGAGAATGAAATCAACCTGCCTTCAGAGGTAAATATGTTGTAAGTAAATAGTAAGATGGGTAAAGATTTAATTGTATTATTTTTCTTTAAAAAGTATTTTTGACAAATATTATGTCATTAATTTGAAAGGTAGCAAAACTATGCTAATTCTTTTGAGGGAGAGAAAAGGCAAGATACAGGGATAAAGAAGTTTGGTTAGGTAATCTTCATGAATAAAAACTTGACCTGTGGGTTTTTGTGGGCATGTAGCAGGCATTTTCTCAGAAGAACTATTCCAAATTATAGTTACAATAACCCAATTTCTGAGCTATCACAGATAACCAAGATCATGAAGAAAAGTTCATTGAAAGCAGCTCTCTGAAAATAGCAAATCTCTGTGATACTCAAATAACTATTTCCAGCATTCACCGTTCTTTGGATGAAATGATTTTTAAATAACTCTTCCACACCAGAAATCAATATTAATTGAAATTTTTAAGGTGATTTCTCCAGATTTCAGCCGACATTCACAATTCTGTCCTCAGGCCCTTCTCTCTTCTCCCTGATTCTTAACTCCTCTGAACACTTTATGTATATGTCTATCTTGTGAACTATATTTTCATAAACATTCTTATGGGAGTATAACTGTCTAAACCTTAAATTTACAGCCTGATGAAGTTTTATTAAGTGACCATATCTCTAACCACCACCCAATAGACTAGAGCAATAGACTATTACCAGAACCAAAGAAGAATTCCCCAGTCCCCCACAAAGAAGTAATCAGTATTCTGATGTCTATCACAAGATTTTAGGTCCTCTTTAGATTGTTCTGTGAATGGAATCAAACAATGTGCATTCATGTGTATCTGACTTTTGTACAATATTATGTATATAAGATAAATCCATGTATCAATAAAATTTCCCTTGTTAGTGTCAAACTAAAAAATATTAATTCATTCAACAGCTCAGGATATATTAGTGTTGATACAAGTTTTCAGTTATTATCAAAAATATAGCCATGAACACATTTCTGTTGGAAATACATTGAAAAATGAAAATGTTAGTTCACAGAATATGAAAATAGTCAACTTTGGTAATGTCAAGGAGTTCTCCAAAGTAGTTATGCCGACTTAAACTACCATTTATCTACTAGAGTTCCATTTTTTTTTTTTAATCTTTGCTTATGTTTGGTATTTTGTTGGCTCATTTCAATTTCAGCCTTTCAGTGGGTAGCTAGTAGATGCTCATCATGGTTCTTATTTGCATTTCTCTGATGATTAATGATGTTGAAGAGCTTTTTATATGCTTGTTATTCAATTGTGTGTTCCCTTACGTAAAGTACTTCCTAAAATTTTTGCTGATTTTTAATTGGATTAACTGCTTTCTTTCTGAGCTTTTGGATTCCTTAGCATGTTCTGTATACAAGTGCTTCCTTGGATATATGTGTTACAGATAGAATCTCCTCTGTGGTTTGCTTTTTTTCATATTATTAAAGATTGTTTTGCTTGAAATTCTATTTAAATAGAATATTTTAAAACATTTTTAAATTGGCAGTATTTCCTTAACGATACTTGAGGGCGTTTTTGTACTTGGTTGAAGAACTCTTTGCCTGTTCCTAAATTAAGCATTTTTATTAAATTGTCTTCTAGAGGTTATATAGATTTATGGTAAACAAACAGATTGTTTTTGTATGGAATTTATTTGAAGGTATGAGGTTTTCTTCCCCCCAATTAGATGCTCAGCTGATTTTACACCTCTTATTTAAAAGATCATTTAGCATTTTGTTGCATTGGAAATTTTTGTCATATATTAGGTAAATTTGTTTTATCAATACCTCACTATATTGATTCCTTATAAAGTTTAATATCAACACAGGTAAGCTCTCCAGCTTTGGTCTTATTCTTCTTTGAGACTATTTTAGCTTTATCTTGTTCTTTACATTTAAATATATATTTTTATAATACATTTATCAATTTTCTCAAAACTTCCTTTTGAGTAAAGGTTGAGATTGTAATTGGAATTGCAGTGAATCTTTAGATCAACTGGGAGAGAACTGCTTTTTCTGTTATTTTTATACTAGCTATTTAATCCTTGAATATAGAATATCCTTCCACTTATTTAGCTATATTAGTTTTATAGATTTCAACATAGAAATATTTCACTTCTTTAGTAAGATTTATTCCTTGGTGTTTATTGAAGATATTGTAAGTAATATATTTTTAAATTGAAAAAAATTTAAATAAAATCAATGTAAAATTTGAATAAAGTACATAAAAATTATTAAAAATTTTTTAACATCAGAGTATAAAAATATCATTTTAAGTAATCAACTCTGTTGAAGTATTACTTATATAACATAAAGTGCACCAATTCTATATGTATATAGTTTAATGAATTTTGTACTATTTTACATTCTCACTTACAGCAAAAAAGAGTTCTTTTTCCATCTTAACACTTAGTATTATCAGTCTTTTAAACTTTAACCATTAGGGTAAGTGAGTAATTGTATTAATTCAATTTTAATTTAAAATCTTAGATGAGTGCTGACATTGTGTCCTTTCACAGGTTTATTGGCCATTTGTATATTTTCCATTGCAAATTCTCTAAGTGTTTGCCATTTTTCAAACAATTGGATTACTTCCATTATAATTATTTATTTTATTATATACACACACATCTATTTATATATAAATACATTCTATTAGCTTTGAATATGATTTTAAATGTAAGATTCCTGTAAATGTTATCAAATTCAACAAATTCTCTAGTCCTAGTTTGCTGAGAGTTGTGTTTTGTTTTTAAACATGTGGGTGATGAATTTTATTGAATACTTTTTTCTAGGAGATGATCTAGAATTGTCTCCTTTATTCACTGCAATATGATATTCAATATTCAATGCAATATGATTGATATCCAAATATTGCATTGACTTTGAATTCATGCAGTGAACTCCACATGGTAATAATAGTTTATCCTTTTTAATTTGGATTTAATTTGATGAAATTTTGTTAAATATAGTTTCATCTGGTGGCTCAGATGGTAAGAATCTGCCTGCAATGCAGGAGACCTGGGTTCGATCCATGGGTTGGGAAGATCCCCTGGAGAAAGAAATGGCCATCCACTCCAGTATTCTTGCCTGGAGAATTTCATGGACCAAGGAGCCTGGCAGCCTATAGTCCATAAGGTCACAAAGAGTCAGACTTCAGTGACTTTCACTTTCATATTCATTGTGGATATTGAAATATATATTTCCCTTCTGTATTGTCTGTTTTGGGTTTTATTTTCAGAGTAATCAGTTCAGTCATTCAGTTATGTCCTACTCTTTACGACCCCATGGACTGCAACATGCCAGGCTTCCCTATCCATCACTAACTCCCAGAGTTTGCTCAAACTCATGTCTGTCCAGTTGGTGATGCCACAAAAACATCTAATCCTCTGCCATCCCCTTCTCCACCTGCCTTCAATCTTTCCCTGCAGCAGGGTCTTTTCCAATAGTCAGTTCCCATAAAATGAGTTGCAACATGTTTCCCCCTCTTTGATTTTCTGAAGGACTTAGCGTATGATTGGTAAATGTTCCTAAAATATTTAATAGAATTCATCAGTGAAGCTTTTTGGGTTTCTTTGTAGAAAGATTTTAAAATATACTTTTTTTTAAATAGATGTAGGTCTATTTGGACCTTTTCTTTTTGTCTTGTGTCAGAGCTAGCAATTTGTATGTTTCAAGGAACTTGCCCATTTTATTTCTCATTTCAAATGTATTGGGAAAACTTTGTTCACAGTATTCCATAATTTGCCTGTACATGAATATAGTATTTGTAGTGGCTTTTCTCTCTTTCATTTTTAATATTGGTAACTAGTGTTTCCCCCTGAAGTTTTTCTTCTTCAACCATTCTAGCTGGAGATTTGTTTCATTTTTTTTTCTTTTTCAGAAAAAAATAATATTATTTGGTTTTATTGATTTTCTCTATTGTTTGCTTGTTTTTTCAATTCATTCATCAGCTTGGAACCCTGCACTATCACCTCCAATTGCAAAACCAAGCAGTTAAAGATTAGGACAATAGAGTCATAGATTCAGGGTCTGATGTATATTCCTGAGTTGTTTTGCAGATATTATAACTTCTATCATAGAAAAGCTAACTGCATTATGATCAGACTATAACCATTACATATGGTTCTTCAACTTGAGCAGTACTGGACCTGTGGCTAGCTAGCACAATTCCAAGAACTGGCCTAAAGAGAATGGGATTAACATTATTGCTCATAATCTATATCTTTGTGAGCATCAAAACAATCATAGCTTTTAAGCGGTCAATGCAAAGAAATAGAGGAAAACAAAAGAATGGGAAAGACTAGAGATCTCTTCAAGAATATTAAAGATACCAAGGAAACATTTCATGCAAAGATGGGCACAATAAATAAAGGACAGAAACAGTATGGACCTAACAGAAGCAGAAGATATAAAGAAGAGGTGGCAAGAATACACAGAAGAACTATACAAAAGAGATCTTAGTAAACCAGATAACCAGGATGGTGTGATCACTCATCTAGAGCCAGACATCCTGGAATGCGAAGTCAAGTGGGCCTTTGGAAGAATCACCATGAACAAAGCTAGTGGAGGTGATGGAATTCCAGCTGAGCTATTTCAAACCCTAAAAGATGATGCTGTGAAAGTGCTACACTCAATATGCCAGCAAATTTGGAAAACTCAGCAGTGGCCACAGGACTGGAAAAGGTTAGTTTTCATTCCAATCCCAAAGAAAGGCAATGTCAAAGGATGTTCAAACTGCTGCACAATTGCCCTCATCTCACATGTTGGCAAAATAATGTTCAAAATTCCCCAAGCCAGGCTTTAACAGTATGTACACTGAGAACTTCCAGATTTTCAAGCTGGAGTTAGAAAAGGCAGAGGAATCAGAGATCAAATTGCCAACATCCATTGGATCATCAAAAAAGCAAGATAATTTCAGAAAGAAAAAACATCTGCTTTGTTGACTACACTAAAGCCTTTGACTGTGTGGATCACAACAAACTGTGGAAAATTCTTCAAGAGATGGGAATACCAGACCACCTTACCTGCCTCCTGAGAAATCTGTATGCAGGTCAAGAAGCAACACTTAGAACCAGACATGGAACAATGGACTGGTTCCAAATTGGGAAAGGAGTATGACAAGGCTGTATATTGTCACCTTGCTTACTTAACTTATATGCAGTGTACATCATGTGAAATGCTGGGCTGGATGAAGCACAAGCTGGAATCAAGATTGCCAGGAGAAATATCAATAACCTCAGATATGCAGATACATCACCCTTATGGCAGAAAGCGAAGAGGAACTAAAGAGCCTCGTGATGAAAGGAGAGTGAAAAAGCTGGCTTAAAACACAACATTCCGAAAACTAAGATCATGGCATCCAGTCCCATCACTTCATGGCAAATAGATGGGGAAACAATGGAAACCGTGACAGACTTTATCTTCTTGGGCTCCAAAAATCACTGCAGATGGTGACTGCAGCCATGAAATTAAAAGACACTTGCTCCTTGGAAGAAAAGCTATGACCAACTTAGACAGCATATTAAAAAACAGAGACATCACTTTTTGACAAAGGTCCATCTGGTCAAGGCTATGGTTTTTCCAGTGGTCATGTATGGATGTGAGAGTTGGACTGTAAAGAAACTAAGCACCAAAGAATTGATGCTTTTGAACTGTGGTGTTGGAGAAGACTCTTGAGAGTCCCTTGGACTGCAAGGAGATCCAACCAGTCCATCCTAAAGGAGATAAGTCCTGGGTGTTCATTGGAAGGACTGATGTTGAAGCTGAAACTACAATACTTTGGCCACCTGTTGCAAAGAGTGACTCCTTGGAAAAGACCCTGATGCTGGGAAAGATTGAGGGCAGGAGGAGAAGGGGACGACAGAGGATGAGATGGTTGGATGGCATCACCAACTCGATGGACACGAGTCTGAAACAGCTCTAGGAGTTGGTGATGAGCAGACAAGGCTGGCGTGCTGTGGTCAGGTTCACAAAGACTCGGCCATGAGTGCGTCACTGAACTAAGATTTGATTGACTGAAAGAATCAAGAGTGGAAGATGGGAGAGGAGACAGTGATGCAATCAAAATAGAATTTTAGCTCTCCCTCAAACGAATACCTGGGTAGGGGGCCCAAAGTTGATATCATGTTCCATAGTATCAAGAAATCAAGCTGTTTAATTCTCATTGTTTCCTATATCATGGCTCCAATGGTCTAAATGGTAACATTTAGGCTGCCACATCACATTTCTGCCTAGATGCCACTGGCTAAAACGTATTCATTAATTGCAAAGGAGCTTGGGAAATATAGCAAGCATTTTTTGGTAGTACTTCCCATATGGCTATCACTGCTCTTAACTCCAGTGATCCACTGTTACGATAACAGATCTGTTCTCTCTTTTTCTCCTTCTGCTGCTTTCACTATTTCTGCTACTGCTGACTGAGCCTTCTCTCTGCTGTGGCTGCTGAATACCGCTGGTATCTATCTTTCCACGATTTCTGTTTGTTGCCTTCTCTCTGCATATATATATATATATGTCAATCTTATGGCAGTACCTCTGCTTACATGCTTTAGATCAAAACTCTTTAAGGAAGTAGATTTTGATTGTTTTACAAAATTATCACACACTAGAGAGTGCCCCAACTGGGCAGAGCTGCCAGGCTAATTCATACCCTACTATCCTGGTGAGCAGAGAGGGCTACTTATACTTCGAATACAAATTCAAATTTTTTTCAGACCATAAAAACTGCTTTTATATTCCACATGTACTACAAAGGATACATTAAGAACAAACGTGTAGTATGAGTTTTGTTTAGTTTTCTAAACCACAGGTAATCTTTCTAATAGTTTTAGCATAGAAAATTGAAAAGGAAAAGACACTAATTTCAGCCTGTTAAAAGTCACTAGCCAGATGTTGTAAAAAGAACCACTAATGAAAGGTCTCCCTGGAGACTTTCAAAGTTTCTTTATATTCAACCTAATGCTCTTAAAGAGAATATCACATTTCATTGACATACAAGGCATTTGAGTTAAATTAAAAGGTTTGAAAAAATACCCTCCTCTGAATTGAAGTCTCAAAGACTGGTTTTGAAGTTTACCTGCTTTTCTAGGACTTTTACTTCTCTCTGCCATCAACTGAGTAATTTTTCCCAATTTGACTTGATGCCATTCAAACTTTTTAATTAGATCTATAGTTGGATGTTCAGTTCAGGTGAAGCTGAGTCAATAGTCACATTTTTAAAGTCTATTCAAGCATCAAGAAGCAAGCAGCTAAACTAGAAGTGAATTTATTAATAAAAGTCTAAATAAATGTTCTTTTTTTTAGAAATCAGAAGGGGGACTAAGAAAAATAATGAGATTTTAATTGTTAGGCTTCATGAAAATCAGTTGTCAGTTGCTTTCTATGTACTTGATTTAAGGAATAATTTATGAATATAATCTGGGGAAAACAAAATTTAAAAAGAAGCAACTTGTTTTAAATAGACCTGGCATAGTGGCAACCTTATCTCCATGAGTAACTCAACATTTTCTTTTTCCATTTTTTTCTAAAACCAACTAATTTGCAGTTACAATTTTCTTTCTGAACTATTGCCTGTAAAAACTCACTTCCTGGTTATTCATAGCAAAATGATTCCTTTCCCCACCCCCATCTGATTCTGATGTGATGAGGTAACTTTGAACAGTTGTGCGTATAACTCATTTTCTTCACTGCTGGGAACACATGAGTTTCTTGGGGGGAAGGGGGAAATCCTTTTTAAAAACTCAACAGTCAGTCTGCTGCAAGTTCTTATGTTAAAGGAAAATGAAACAAAATGTAAATTCTTTCTCCTGTTCACCTACATTTCAAAGAAAAAGAGGGTGTTCATCCAGCTGCTATGGTAAACATCACTTAGAAGACTGCTTTATTCCTACAGAATTTGGAGGAAACAGTGTTGGAAAGACTACAAATATTAAGAAAATTACCAAAACAGTAAGGCTAAGGAGGTAAAGAATTTTAAGATGAAATCAGAAAACAGCAACTTTTGTGAGAACCTCTGAGTACAGTATAGCTTGGGTGACTTTTACATACAGGCAGGCGGCCTCTTGCTAACATGTCGAAAATAATCTTTCCTGGTTTCCGTACTGTTCTTTTTCCTGGACCCCAAAATGAGCTGAGTTATAGGGGAAAATGACAGTAATTAGGATATTCAACAGGAATTACCTGAGCTGACAACTCCCACAGGGAAGATGGCAAATGTCGGGGCAAAAGCCGGGAAGTTACATGGGCTTGTGAACAGGAAATTGACACCTCTGTGCCAAGTCTCTGCTGATTTCATTGGGAGAAAAATCACAGAGGACCCAGGAAAGTGTTTTACACATTAAAGTCCATGTTTGACTCTGAGAACACTTATCTTTCTGCCTGTGAACCATTATCCTCTCTGTCCTCCTTACCTCACACTTCTGTCCGGTCACCCGCCTGCCTGTTTATTTCACCTTGGCTTTTGCTTGGCTGACTGTTCTAGTCTTTTTATGTATCTCATCAGCTTAGGTTTTCCATCTTGCCTGTGTCCTTTGTGCTCCATAAATGTTTCAGTGCATACAAGTAATCCAAGGAGGAGAGTTCTCAGATCATGTAATCTAATTCAGTATCTCTCCTCCCCCCTGAGTAAATGACACATGCAATGTCTTCTAACCTTGGTGGAGTTACACACCCACACCTCCCAAATCAGGGGGATGAACCCAGGCAGCTGCATTTACACCTTTCCATAAATTCTGGAAAAAAATGAAGTTGAAAGAGAGATTTATATAGATACATACATACATCAGAAAGGGCCAAAAGAAAGCTATTGGCTTGTCTTTCTCTCAAAAAAAAAAAAAAAAAAAAGGCAGAACTATATCCAGTGGAATCATTTCCTCTAATGGAAAACCTACCCCTCATTTAAATCCCCAAATCAACAACAACACAAAAACACTAGCAAAACTTTCACAAGATGGTGTCATCTTATGTTATAGAATAATTGCTATTTCTGTTCTTAGAAAAAATTGTAGGTTTACTTTGCAATTCCAGATGTTCAAATTTCAGTTTAGGACATTACATGCTAATAAATTTCACACAAATATTTACAGCTTCAGTACTACATACTTTCCATTGTCATGACACATGTATGCTATCATGGCACATATATATTTGTTGTGAGCTATGGCTCAACTCCTGCTAAGCGAATTGTCCATAGCTTTGTTTCCCTTACATAGCCTTTTACCTCCATTAGCTTACTTTGCCATGCAGCAACATGGTAATCATAGCCAGAGATGCTAAAATAAAATTTATGATGGGCCAAAATATCCCCAAGCCTCTTTTTTCTTTTTCCCTTAACAAAACATTGCCACCACTTCTGCCAAGGAAGTTGTAAAGAAAAAACGGTGGGGGGAGTGAACATAAATGTGAGATTTCAGACCAGGGCAGAGCCTCAGTGTAGGGACTTTCATTCACACTGGGAGTGTAAACATTCTCTAGAAACCTCAGGGCCAGGATTATGCATGTTAAGAGTACATCCAAAATGTAAACAAGTGAAGATTACCAGAGTCATGAGGAAAACAAAATCAGAGCTTTGACAATGTCAGAATTCCTCTTACGAAAATAAGGGTTCCTAATTCTGTTTCTGAAACCAATAGTAGTATACCACAAATGTAATCAAGTATTCTTTGAGGGGTCAGAGTGAAGCAATTCAAAAAGATTTGGGAAACATTGTTAAATAGGTCTCTCTGCTATAGAACTTCTGTCTACCCTTAACAAGTAATTCCATTCTGAATTGTCAAAAGAGTGGGGAAAAAAATGAAACTTTTTCCAAACTAATTGTACTTAAAACTTGTTGATCACACAAAACATACTAACCTTGCCCAAAACACAAGTGTCCCACAGAGCACTTTGGAAAGTGGTATATTTGAAGTTATGCAGTTTTTGATATCAACATCTATATTGAACACAATAGGTATTTATCAAATTGATTAATATAAGGGGTAGCAATAGATATGAAACCCAATTCAAGCGTCACATTCCTAAAAGTGAATCAAATAAACCAATAACAAATTTATTATAGGTCACATGCACTCTGCAATATAATTATTGTGTAACTATAGACCAATATTAGAAATACATATTGTGCTTTAGGGGAAATGTTGGCCCTCATTGCTTTCCTTTGTGCTTGTTTTATATAACAAAATGTAGTGTGAACAACTACTTCAATAATTTTAAAACATTTACAACATAATTCTTTCATCTTTCCTGGTGCTTACAAAATTTTAGAAATTTTTCTCCACTCAATGAAAAGACAAAGTGGCTCAAAATGGAAAGACTGTTTTGCCTCCAAGTACTTATCAAGAAGCCATTGAGATTATTACCTATATCATTTTTAAATTGGCAATTGAAAAGTCACACAGGAGTAACAAGGAGCTTCTTTCTCACTTTTTTGATGGCTGAGCTGATTCCTTTCTGCATTTTTCCTACGTTGTCGTGGTCCAACGTGAAACTTGAAGTCTCTTTCAGATGTAGAGCTCCTAAATAAGCATTGAAGTCACTGAGGCTATTTATTCTTACAGGATAAAGTCTACATACAACATGTGTCATTCTACAACCCTCATGGCAATCCAAAGTTAATTGAAATCATACATGAGCTAAAATCTGAAGTATATCTCCATGAGAAGGTAGGGTTTTAAGACATTTACATTTTTAAAAAGGAAATCATTCCTTTACCTAGAAAACATAAATAACTGGGAAATTTTAGAGACAGCTAAATTTTATCCAAAACAAAGTTTTTCACAGATATTAATTTTCACCTGTCTTAAAAAATAAAGAGTTTCAATTCAATAATCACTTGCTAAAATCTACAACTTTTTTTAAGGCTAAATAAATGAGGAAGCCATCTTGTTTTTCCACATCACTGGCTCTAGCATGCTATAGAAGATCACCATGACAACAGGAGCTGGCTTGCTTGGTGTGAAGACAACAGTGTAGTCCTCATTTCCTAAATGCATGTTTCCGCTAAAGTTGCATCACCAATTAAAAGCCTCCTTTTTTGCCCTTGGGGGCTTCAGAGATGCAAATGGTGTTGGGAAGGCTATCTGGTCAGCTGCTACACCTGGTAACTCTTCCTGATTATCTAGAAAACAAAATGACTCCTTTAAAGAAAAGTATTTCTGAATCACATTGAATAGGAGTTAACATTCAAAATTGAAAGACTTGCTTGAAATTGTGAACTTCTATCCTTGTTATAAAGACTGATTGCTCTTTAAATGCCAAAAAAAGAGTATTCTGAGTGTATTTTTAAGTATCTTATTACAGAATAATGAGATACACAATGATGTTTGTTAACTCTTTGTCAATCATTATGTGAATAGCAAACATAAAACTGTAATGAAAACTAATATAGATTCTTTAAAAGATATGAGAAAGTGTAATGATTACAGAACAGTAAAATTTAAATTTTATTTTGAATATATTCATAAAGAATATCTTTATAATTTAAAGAAACAAAATATAAAAGTTTTTAAAGATCCAGATTCATAAAAGAGATTTTCCTGACATTTAACTGATAGTCAAATTAAAATATCATTAATGAGTTTTGACTGTAAGAAAGGAAGTGTGTGTCTATTTTAGTGAGTAAATAAACTGAAAATTTTAATGGAAGCATTTTGAATGAATAATTTCTAAAATATAGATCAGTATTATTCTTTGGATATAATGATGATAAACGATAACTAATATTTTTCATCTGCCTCCCTAATGTACATTATTCTATGTATTTCTCCTTTCTCAGCCAACTTGATAAATACATTATTTCAGTTTTAACATTTTTACTGTCCTTATTGGTAAAAGAAATACTAAAAATATCCAAATTATGTTACTCAGTATATTTCTGATTTTTTATAGTAAGAAAAGGAGGATATGAGATTTTCAATAAAATTAATTTTCAAGTGAAATTGCGCATTTCTACTATAAGCATATGATAAAGACATACATTATTAAATGTTGCTATTTAGGAATTATGTGCATAAATTCAACAATGCACACTAGCCAATTTTCTGTAATGTGTGTTTGTATATTTAACTGTTTCTTTGTATAGCTAATTAAATGTTTGTTGCAAAGTCTCATGGGAAGCTCATTTGCATATACCTTGTTATAATGACTAAACACATTTTCACTAAGTATTGCCTGATGAATAGATATTTCACAAATGCCTGGCATAGACACAACAACAAACCACGGACACATGTCATTATTACCGTAGTTCATCACCACAACCCTCCATGGTTCTCTCTGCATAATTGGACTCATTTAGGAATCGCTCATTTGCTTATGAGCGGTAACTAGTGTAGCACTGCATTTTAATTTTAAAAATTTAATTAAAATAAGAATTTGTTCAGTTTCTTTACATATTTGAATATGTATAGATATTTTAATGTGAGTGCACATGCAAGTCTGATTCTAGGAGAATATGTCATATCAGAAAATAAATTGTCAAAATCAGACATAAACTGAAATAAAAATAAATAACAAACAAAAATGTTAAAACTGTATCTTCTTCACACAGTTCTCTTGTGAGAACTATGTGAGGTAATCCACGTAAATAAAATGACCATCAACAGGAAGGCTACAGTAAGCATTCATTTCCTTCTAACTTTTTCTGTAGAATGAAACAACTTAAAGTGAACAAAAAAGAACAGTAGGTAACTTGTGAAGTTAATTATTTCAGGAGACTCACAAGGTACACTGGCGTGGATGTGAACAAAGATTGCTTAGTTGTGGTGTGACCTGAGTTTTGCAGCCATGCAACATTATAAAAGCAGAAGTCATTATGCCTCCTTCCACTTCCCAGGAGTAATGGATGGACTGATTAATAAGCCTTTAACACATTCAATTAAATTTTTTGCAATCTAAATTTCATTTTGCTATTTCTTTCACATATTTCTACCTTCTTTAAATATCTGTCCTCGCGGACGCTCTTAACATCTCCCAATTTAGCATCATCTGTAAATTTAATTAAGTGCTTTTTCTGTCCTTTCTTGCAAATCATTAAAAAGTATGCTAAATTAAACCATGACTAACTCCTACTACATCTTACACTGTCTTATCATGTAAAGCATTTTACTTCACAAAGAAGAGAATACCAAATAATACTTTTAAAAAGTCGGTGTTATACCGGTATTTCATTTCTGCCAATGGAAAGAACACTGAGCATTTCTTTCTAGGAGGCTACTAAAATTTTTAACAGTTATGGCCACCATAATTTTGATATATGAATAAATTATGTTAAATCAACATGACTAAGATGACTAAACACACTTAAATCAACAGTTTTATATACATATGTGTAAAACTATTTTGTATGTACATATGTGCATTAAAGGATATGTCAATGCCATATATAAGTGCACATGCTAAGCTGCTGGGAGAAATAGACTCCGAGGAATGCAATTCACAGAGAGAAATTAAGGAAGTTTCACTTTTTTGGTGTAATTTTTTTCAATTTTTTACAGTGAGCATGATTTGCATGTGTTTTTATTATTTTTATTTTTTTTTTAGTATTTATTTATTTGGCTGCACTGGGTCTTAGTTGCAGTACCCAGGATCTTCACCCTTTACTGTGGTTTGCCGGTTCTTTATTTGTGGCATGTAAGCCTTTCCTTGTGGCATGTGGGATCTAGTCCCCTAACTAGGGATTGGACCCTGGCTCCCTGCATTGGGAACTTGGAATCTTAGTCACTGGACTACCAGTGAAGTCCCCTGCGTGTGCTTTGAAAAAGTAAACCTATTTATATGTATGATAGAATGTCCCTGCAGGGTCTGCCCTCACTATCCCAGATGTGGCACTCAGAGTGAGATCACATGGAGTCACTGACAGAAGGTCATTCTGCAAGTTCAGACAAGTTGTCATCATGTGCCATGTACTTAGCTGCTCCGTCGTGTCCAACTCTTTGCGACCCCAAGGATCTGCGAGGTTCCTTTGTCCATGGGGATTCTCCAGACAGGAATACTGCCGTGGGTTGCCATTTCCTTCTCCAGGGGATCTTCCCTACCCAGGGCTCAAACCTGGGTCTCCTGCATTGCAGGCAGATTCTTTACCAACAGAGCCACCAGGGAAGCCCCCAGATTGTCATTATAAAACATCAGATTTTGTCCATCCAGTTTATCAACAAACCTATCTTGAGAACACATTACATGTGAAACATTTTGCTAAGTAGTATGGCTACCCATTCCAGTTTTCTTGCCTGGAGAATTCTGCGGAGAGAGGAGCCTGGCAGACGATAGTCAATGGGGTCACAAAGAGTTGGATGTCACTGAGTGACTAACACTTTCACTTTCACACCAGGAATGTAGAGTTCACTTACCTGGAGGCAGTGTGGTTAGTGGCTAAGATGAAAGGCTATAGCTTTAACAACTACTAGGTATGTGGCCTTATGCAAATTAATTGACCTCTCTGGGCATCAATTTCCTCAACTTACAAATTTACAAATAATAGTACCTATCTCATAAAAGACCCTGAATGCTGGAAGATTGAAGGCAGGAGGAGAAGGGGATGACAGAGGATGAGATGCTTGGATGGCATCACCAATTTAATGTACATGAGTTTGAGAAAACTCCAAGAGACGGTAAAGGACAGGGAAGCCTGGCATGCTACAGTTCACGTCCACAAAGAGTTTGACATGACTTAGCAACTAAACAAATATCATAAACAAATGAATAAATATCATAAAATCATTGTGAAGATTAAATTAAATAATTTTTCTAATTTTCGTAAACCTTTATAACATACCTGGTACTTTGTAAGAGAACTATAAATTCAATATTTATTTTAATTAATGAATTCAATACAAAGTTATTGAGAGATAGTCCAAGCTGTCTAAAATCATTTTGGAACAAAGTAACTTGTAAATAAGTACTGTAGACTGAATATTTGTATCCTCCCAAAATTGACATGCTAAAATGTAATTCCCAACATGATGGTATTTAATGGATGGGGAGGGGGCTGTGGGAGTGTTTAGGTCATAAGAGTGGGTCCCTCGTGAATGGGATTAGTGACTTTATAAAACAGACCCCAGAGAGCTCTCTTGCTCCTTCTCCCATGTGAGGATACAGAGAGAAGACAGCCATCTGTGAAACAGGAAGCGGGCCATAACCAGACATGAAATCTGCTGCTGCTATTATCATGAAATTCTCAGTGTCCAGAACTGTGAGAAATAAATTTATGTTGTATATAAGCCACCCAGCCTATGGTAATCTATTAGAGCAGCCCAAACAAACAAACTAGAAGGACAAGCCAATAAACAAATACAATATTGCAAATAAAGAAATAAACAAGAGCAGCTGAATCAATTGTAGTAAACAGTCCTGATGGAGTTTACATTTTAATTAAATGGAGAAACAAACCAAGTAAATTGTATAGTACAATCTGCCACATCACAACAATCCTTTTCATAAAGCCATTGGAAATAGAAACAAGTGATCAGTACTACCTGTGAAGGCAGACAAATTTTCGGGAAGAATATATGATATTCTTGCTGAAGTATAAAACAAGAGTAAGACAAAAGTCCTGAAAAGCATGTAATGTCAGGGACTTCTACGGTGGTACAGTGGATAAGAATCTGCCTGCTAATGCAGAGGACATGGGTTCAATCCCTGGTCTGGGAAGATTCCACATGCCTCCAGGCAACTGAGCCCATTTGCCACAACTACTGAGCCTGGCGCTGCAGCTACTGAAGCACATGTGCCTAGATGTGCTCCAAATCAGGAGAAGCCACCGCAAAGAGAAGCCCATGCACTGCAACTAGAGAGTAGCCCCTACTCTCCACAGCTAGAGAAAGTCCTTGTGCAGCAATGAAGACCTAGCACAACCAACATGATAAAATTAACTTTTTTAAAAAACCTAAAGAAAATAAAATTTAAAAACAAAGAATTGTTTTAAAAAATCATGTAAGGTCAGGCTTTTCATGCATACTTTTTCCTGAGTTTATAGGTTCAAGTCCAAACTGATTAACCCTGGAATAAAGTATCTCCTATACAGTCTGGCTCCAAACTATCTTTCCAGTTTCCTCTTTTTCGCTCCACCTTAACATCCATTAGAATTTCCTCCAATATCCCTGCATTTTCTTATCCAACATTGGTAGGCACAGACACATCTTAAAATGCAGACTTTTTCAGATCTTAGAAAAGTAATTCAGTATCTAGCTTTAGATTACTGACATCTTGGGTAATGTCATATAATGAAACACATCAATACACCTGCAGTAAAATAAACTTCTTCATCTCATGCCAGTTCAGGTAAGGTTCTCCTGACCTAAAATCAAATCAGATCAGGATTGATGGATAGATACCAAAAGAGTTAGGAAAAACTCAGAGTTTATAAAAGTTTGGGGACTGTAGGATCGTGAATAAGGGATTGTTGATTCCTGTCACCCAAATATGCAATGCTCTTTTGTTCCTCTGTAAAACCTCAGTTATTAATGCTGCTTCTGCCTTTCAAACAATTCATCCTTCAAGACCCAACTCAGATATCATCATCTTGATGAAGATAATCTATGACATCCATGACACATCTCTGGGTCTCATTAGTACTTTATGAATCCCTCTCTTATTGTTTAGATGACATTGAACACTAATTATGTGTTTAAATGTTTGTAACTACCTCTTAACCATACGCTTTCAAAGACAGGGATTGTGTCTTTCTCTTTTTAGTATCCTCGGTTCATAATATAGCATCTGGCATATGGAAAATATTCAATATTACTGGTGAAATAGCATGAACTTATAACCATTTAAGAATATAAAGCAAGGATGCAATATACAAAAATCTATCATCAAAACTCAAAGGACAGAAGTCATAAGAATAGTTCACACTAAAGGTTATAGAAAAGTAATTAGAAAAAGTTTCATTTCGACATATATAGATGAGGGGGGTGTTTAGGAAGTGGTAACAGAAAGAATATGTTTATGAAGTATAGTGCAGACTTGAAAGTCAAATTAAGGAAGCAATCCATATAAGCTGGAGGGAATGATTCATGTTTGAGACAAATAGGAGACAAGGTAACAAAAAGTGGATGCTACTAAATTAAAGAGAATTTGTAACTCTGCAGTAAGAGTCTGTGCTCATTCTATAGTGCATCAGACACCAGTATTTTTACATTTCTGTACTGGACTAGTGAAAATGAAGTAGAATAAAAGTGGGTGATAAATTCTTCCTTTCTGATATGCTATGTTTTGGCAGGAAAACAATTTATACTGGCTAATAAGCAAAATAATTTTTAGGTGGATGGTTGGTGAAGGAAATCATTGCTCATTCCTGCACACCGAACCATAAAAAACAAATACAGGTAAGTTGACTTGAAAGAGAGGCAGTAAAATCAATGAAAAGAAGGTTAATCGTTTTCTAAAGAAAGAAAAAAGGATAACTGATGAATGAATTTTCTAAATGCTTAGTATTTTATTTCAACTCTAGGAGGAAAAAATATACCACCAAGCTGGTGAAATGAAGAAGATGATACAGAATTTCCAAACCTACGGGGAGAGAGAATGTGAAATTTTCCAATATTTTCATTGGTGATCTGGGTTATAGAATATATTTTTTTAAAAAAGAAAGTACATTGTGTTTTGTAGGAGCATGCCAGTTATTAAAACTAGTGTTACTTTTTTCCCCAAAATATGTTGTCTCTAATGTTAATAGTATATTTTTTCTAGATGAAATATTAGTCAAAATCCATATTTCCAGAATGACAGACTTGAGAGCGGGCCTGGACACTTCTGTATATGTTTCTTGGTGAATCCTTCACAGAAACCTCTCTTGTACCACCATTAGTCTCTGATCTGTCATGGGGCTTAAATGTTGACCACCAGAAATCATTGTATTGAGTCTTCCAGGGTTCCATATATCAGGTTATTCCAGGCAAATACAAATATTTTCCAGAAGGTAGTCCTTTCAATCCTGTAAACTTTGATAGTTTATCATGCATTCATTCACCAATTCATTCATGGCCAGCTGCAGTGTTGAAGATTATAAGAAAGGATTAGGCACCTCCTCCAAAATTAAACAAAAGGGAAGAAAGCAGATGCTGTGAAGAGGGGTGGGAGAGAGACAAATTTCATTGTGTTTCATGAAATTACACATTCCTAAAATGCCAGCACCTCTTTCCTAGCAGTGCCTGGTTTCACAGCAAACAGAGTTGACCCCCCGTTAATCATAAAATGGTACAAACCAGGAGCCTGGATCCCTCAACCTGCCTGTTAATTCTAGTATTACCCTACCTACCCTACTGACTCTTTTCAACTGTTCTCTTTTGGAAAACCTTTTGGATTCTCAGGCACTCTCTAGTGCATTGTGAAGCCACTTACCAAAAATTAAATAATCACATTTACAAAAAAAAAATGTACATTTTTGAAATTAAAACAGTAGTAAACATCTTTTTAATTGAGATATAATTGATATACTATATGCTTCTCAGGTGACTCAGTAGTAAAGAATCTGCCTGCCAATGCAGGACATGCAAGAGATACAGGTTTGATCCCTGGGTTGGGAAGATGCCCTAGAGAAGGAAATGGCAATCCACTCCAGTATTCTTGCCTGGAAAATTCCATGGACAGAGGAGCCTGGCAGGATATAGTCATGGGATCGCAGAGTCAAACATGACGGGCACACACACACACATATAATTGACATAGAACATTATATTAGTTTCAAGTATAAAATATTTGTATATACTGTAAAATGATCACCATGATAAGTCTAGTTAATTTCCACCACCTTATATAGTTACATATTTTTTTCTTGTGATGATTACATTTTAAGATACTAAGTAATTTTCAAATATAAATGTAGTATTATCAGCTATAATCACCATGCTGCAATTTTATCTTATTTTATAACTGGATGAAAGTGGTCAAAAGGTACAAACTTTCAGTAGTAAACAGCTATCAGCTATAAGCAAATGTTTACATTAAATTAGTGGGGGTGATTTCCATTCTTAAGTAAAAGCAACAGTGCTCAATTCTTTAGAAGTAATAACACCAACAGATTAAGGATTGATTAAACTCTGGGCCCTATCCATGTTAGCATGAACTTTACTATAATCTAATTACATGTCAATTAGATATTTAGCTCATATTAATTTAACTGCTTAAAACCTTTTGGAAATCAGAAGGAATAAAAATAAATAAATCTGTTTTACTAAATTTAATTGAAGGTACATTCAGGAAAATGTTACCTATGTATTTGAGTAATATATCCTGGTTGATCTCTCCAATCACTTTCTTATGTATTATGAAAAGCTGTGAAATTCTTTAAACAGAATCTGGTCAGTTTTAAGCATACATGTGTTTTTATCATCTTCCGTCTCACAAATTCAGATTTTCATTATATTTTCTTCTGTATATATCCAGCACAATGTCATGGTCATCCTGAAGTTTGGATAATTATATTTTGATTACATGAAGATGAGGAATGAAAAGTAGTTTGCAAATCTTGGAGAAATATATCTCTTTTTCAATTATCTCTCTCTTTTCCTCATATACATACATATACATACAACATAATACATACATATGAACACATGCATTAATTCAGAGACTTGCAAACACATACAATGTTGTTAACTCATTTACACCCTCACCTAATCCTAGGCAGAAAAGTGAAAGTGAAGTCACCCAGTCGTGTCAGACTCTTTGCAACCCCGTGGACTGTAGCCTATCAGGCTCCTCCTTCCATGGGATTCTACAGGCAAGAATACTGGAATGGGTTGCCATTTCCTTCTCCATCCTAAGCAGAATAAATGATTTTTTAAATGCAGAGATAAAGATCAAAAACTGTTATGACAAAATAATGAGGGAAAAAAAAATGCTAAAAGGGAAAATCAGAGGAAGAACACAGGCAGGAAATCCTACTTGAGGGACACAGCTGACACTGGGCCAAGTCTTAGTGCATAGTTTCCTAATAGCCAAAGCAAAGAGACAATATGATGGATTACAGGGCTATCATTTTCTAAAAAAAGAAACCACACCAGTTCATCAACAGAGGCAAACTTTCCTATCCCTGAGTTCAAAGATGAATTTGTCAAAAGGATCTTTATATAATGACAGTGAGCTCCATAATGTCCCCCATAGCAATTTTACAAGCAATATAGAGATGTTCCACATGGCTATCCATTTAGTATTCTGACACTGAGGCCAGGTGCATGTTGAAAGTTGTGGTTCTATAAAGGCAGAGTGGGAAGTGAGGTGGGGAATAGACAGAAAAAGGAGAAGTTGGCAGAAAGAAAAGGCACAAACATGCATGTTTCTGCAACATGGCTTAAAGCAAACTTATGCTTAAACAATGTAGAAAACAAGAGTTAACACTTATAATACCTTGTTTGAATATCAGTGTCTTTCCAAGTTTCTGGCAGAAGTTATATGGTAGATCGTTTAAGTGTACTAAGTTACCAAACACATAGATAACAAAGATGGTACGTCACTCTGATAATTGAATAAATTATTGTGCATCCCATCTTAAATAACCAAATCATATGTATATGATATGGTCTGTATATGATATGTATATGTTCAGGTCAGTCGCTCAGTCATGACTGACTCTTCGTAACCCCATGGACCACAGCACACCAGGCCTCATTGTCAATCACCAACTCCTGGAATTTACTCAAACTCATCTCCATTGAGTAGGTGATGCCATCCAACCATCTCGTCCTCTGTCATCCCCTTTTCCTCCTGCCTTCAATCTTTCCCAGCATCAGGGTCTTTTCAAATGAGTCAGCTTTTCACATCAGGTAGCTAAAGTGTTGGAGTTTCAGCTTCAACATCAGTCCTTCCAGTGAACACCCAGGACTGATCTCCTTCCAGATGGACTGGTTGGATCTCCTTGCAGTCCAAGGGACTTTCAAGAGTCTTCTCCAACACCACAGGTCAAAGCATCAATTCTTTGGCACTCAGCTTTCTTTATAGTCCAACTCTCACATCCATACATGACTACTGGAAAAACCATAGCCTTAATGAGACAGATCTTTGTTGGCAAAGTAATGCCTCTGCTTTTTAATATACTATCTAGGTTGGTCATAATCATAAGAGATTTGATTTAGGTCATACCTGAATGGTTTACTCACTTTCTTCAATTTAGTCTGAATTTGGCACTAAGGAATTCATGTTCTCTGAGCCAGTCAGCTCCCAGTCTTGTTTTTGCTGACTGTATAGAGCTTCTCCATCTAAATCAAATCCCTTATGATTATACAGTGGAAGTGAGAAATAGATTTAAGGGACTAGATCTGATAGACAGAGTGCCTGATGATCTATGGACAGAGGTTCATGACATTGTATAGGAGACAGGGATCAAGACCATCCCCAGGAAAAAGAAATGCAAAAAAGCAAAATGGCTGCCTGAGAAGGCCTTATAAATAGCTGTGAGAAGAAAAGAAGCGAAAAGCAAAGGAGAAAAAGAAAGATATTCCCATTTGAATGCAGAATTCCAAAGAATAACAAGGGGAGATAAGAAAGCCTTTCTCAGTGATCAGTGAAAAGAAACAGAGGAAAAAAATAGAATGGGAAAGACTAGAGATCTCATCAAGAAAATTAGAGATACCAAGGGAATATTTCATGCAAAGATGGCCTCAATAAAGGACAGAAATGGTATGGACCTGACAGAAGCAGAAGATATTAAGAAGAGGTGGCAAGAATACACAGAAGGACTGTACAAAAAGATCTTCATGACCCAGATAATCATGATGGCATGATCACTCACCTAGAGCCAGACATCCTGGGATGTGAAGTCAAATGGGCCTTAGGAACATCACTATGAACAAAGCTAGCAGAGGTGATGGAATTCCAGTTAAGCTATTTCAAATCCTAAAAGATGATGCTGTGAAAGTGTTGCACTCAATATAGCAGCAAATCTGGAAAACTCAGCAGTGGCCACAGGACTGAAAAGGTCAATTTTCATTCCAATCCCAAAGAAAGGTAATGCCAAAGAATGCTCAACCTACCACACAATTGCACTCATCTCACATGCTACTAAAGTAATGCTCAAAATTCGGCAAGTCATGCTTCAGCAATACGTCAGCCATGAACTTCCAGATGTTCAAGCTGGTTTTAGAAAAGGCAGAGGAACCAGAGATCAAATTTCCAACATCCACTGGATCATTGAAAAACCAAGAGAGTTCCAGAAAAACATCTATTTCTGTTTTATTGACTATGCCAAAGCCTTTGACTGTGTGGATCACAAAAACTGTGGAAAATTCTGAAAGATATGGGAATACCAGACCACCTGACCTGCCTCTTGAGAAACCTGTATGCAGGTCAGGAAGCAACAATTAGAACTGGATATGGAACAACAGACTAGTTCCAAATAGGAAAAGGAGTACATCAAGGCTGTATATTGTCACCCTGATTATTTAACTTACATGCAGAGTACATCATGAGAAATGCTGGGCTGGAAGAAGCACAAGCTGGAATCAAGATTGCTGGGAAAAACATCAATAACCTCAGATATGCAGATGACACCACCCTTATGGCAGAAAGTGAAGAAGAACTAAAGAGCCTCTTAATGAAAGTGAAAGAGGAGAGTGAAAAAGTTGGCTTAAAGCTCAACATTCAGAAAACTAAGATCATGGCATCTGGTCCCATCACTTCATGGCAAATGGATGGGGAAACAGTGGAAACAGTGACAGACTTTTTTTATGGGAGGGGGTGCCCTCCAAGATCACTGCAGATGGTTATTGCAGCCATGAAGCTAAAAGACGCTTACTCCTTGGAAGGAAAGTTATGACCAACTTAGACAGCATATTAAAAAGCAGAGACATTACTTTGCCAACAAAGATCCATCTCGTCAAGGCTATGGTTTTTCCAGTAGTCATGTATGAATGTGAGAGTTGGACTATGAAGAAAGCTGAGCACCGAAGAATTGATGCTTTTGAACTGTGGTGTTGGAGAAGACTCTTGAGAGTTCTTTGGACCACAAGGAGATCCAACCAGTCCATCCTAAAGGAGATCAGTCCTGGGTGTTCATTGGAAGGACTGATGCTGAAGTTGAAACTCCAATACTTTGGCCACCTGATGTGAAGAACTGACTCATTTGAAAAGACCCTGATGCTGAGAAAGACTGAGGGCAGGAGGAGAAGGGGACGACAGAGGATGAGATGGTTGGAGGGAATCACCAACTCAATTGACAAGAGTTTGGGTGGGCTCTGGGTGTTGGTGTTAGACAGGGAGGCCTGGTGTGCTGCAGCTCATGGGGTCGCAAAGAGTCAGACACTACTGAGCAACTGAACTGAACTGAACTGACTGAGGTTGGTCATAATTGTCCTTCCAAGGAGTAAACACCTTTTAATTTCATGGCTTCAGTCACCATCCACAGTGATTTTGGAGCCCCCCCAAAATTCTGTCACTGTGTCTATTGTTTCCCCATCTATTTGCCGTGAAGTGATGGGACCAGATGCCATGATCTTAGTTTTCTGAATGTTGAGCTTTAAGCCAACATTTTCACTCTACTCCTTCACTTTCATCAACAGGGTCTGCAAACAGTATCTATTTGTATTTTGCTCTGTCTTGTGTTTTTCCAGATAGCCTTGCATTTTAAATAACTGCTCAGTAGAGCCATCAAAATTCTTAAAGAGATGGGAATACCAGACCACCTGACTTGCCTCCTGAAAAATCTGTGTGCAGGTCAAGAAGCAACAGTTAGAACTGGACATGGAACAATAGACTGGTTCCAAATCAGGAAAGGAGTATTTCAAGGCTGGATATTGTCACCCTGCTTATTTAACTTATATGCAGAATACATCATGAGAAACACTGGGCTGGATGAACCACAAACTGGAATCAAGATTGCTGGGAGAAATATCAATAACCTCAGATATGCAGATGACACCACCCTCATGGCAGAAAGCAAAGAAGAACTAAAAAGCATCTTGATGAAAGAAAGAGGAGAGTGAAAAACTTGGCTTAAAGCTCAACATTCAGACAACTAAGATCATGGCATCCGGTCCCATTACTTCATGGCAAATAGATGGAGAAACAATAGACACAGTGACAGAATTTTGGGGGGGCTCCAAAATCACTGCGGATGGTGACTGAAGCCATGAAATTAAAAGATGCTTGCTCCTTGGAAGAAAAACTATGACCAACCTAGACAGCATATTAAAAAGCAGAGACATTACTTTGCCAACAAAGGTCCATCTAGTCAAAGCTATGGTTTCTCCAGTAGTCATGTATGGATGTGAGAGTTGGACTATCAAGAAAGCTGAGGGCTGAAGAATTGATGCTTTTGAACTGTGGTGTTGGAGGAGACTCTTAAGAGTCCCTTGGACAGCATGGAGCTCCAACCAGTCTGTCCTAAATGAAATCTGTCCTGAATATTCATTGAAAGGATGGATGTTGAAGCTGAAACTCCAATACTTTGGCCACCTGATGTGAAGAACTGACTCATTTGAAAAGACCCTCATGCTCAGCAAGATTGAAGGTGGGAGGAGAAGAGGTCGACAGAGGATGAGATAACATCCTCTGATGTCGACAGTTGGATGGCATCGCTGACTCAATGCACATGAGTTTGAGTAAATTCCAGGAACTGGTGATGGACAGGGAGGCCTGGTGTGCTGCAGTCCATGGGGTCGCAAAGAGTCAGATATGACTGAGCGACTGAACTGAGAGGCATCAAGATTTTGCCACTCAAACAGTGTACACTCATACGTGTATAGTTTGGTGGGCATTTAAGATCTTGCTGTACTGATGTGTTTACATAGTTTCATGGAGATTTTAGACCATCAAAATGTTATTTCAAAGCTCTAATTTGCATAATAGAAAGACAAGTTTCAGATATGTCACTTATAAAGGAGATTTTGTTTCTTTTCACTTACAAAAAGGCTACTGGTTTAAAATTTGAAACTATTTTCTATAATAATAAATGCAGCTGAACATTGCAAGAGTTTTGTGGTTAGACCTGGGTTGTAATCTCAGTTCTGACAAATATTAGGTAAGTGAACTTGGGCAAGTGGCTTCAGCTTTCTTAGCTTCAGTTTTCTCATCTGTAAAATGGTGATGGTAATAGTTGTCTAGAGAATGACATGTGAATATACCATGCCTAAAACACAATGCACATCGAATTATCAATCACATGATCAACCATTCAATCAGCAACAGCTAGTGAGCATTTTGAGAACTGCAATCCCAAATTCAGAACTGAGTCTTCTTTTGTCTTCAGAGAAGCAGAGACTCTATTTCATTCCACTGTTTGCTAAAGGATTTGTGGTCTCTAAATGCAAAAAACTATATAAAAATATTAATATAAAGAGGAAAGTAAGAAGCTTAGGCTGAAAACATACCTCTCTGGCTAGATATGTGAACCATAATAATCATGAGTTTTATTCTGTCCACAAGCCTATGGAACCTACTTTTTTTTTTCTTTTCAGATAGATTTTGATAAAAAGACTTATAAATTTATCTAGATCAATTTTCTGAAAAACTTTGCTGATATTTTCATGATAATTTTATGGAGTCATATTTGTATTTAAACTAAAATCTGGTAAACCAATTAATCCAGGAGCTGCAGCAGCAGGTGAAATCCGTTGATTTCTTTAAGGCACTGAGCTCACAATGGCCTCTTAACAGACCAGCACTGGACACCGTCAGATCACTTTTTGCCTTTGGAGGCAGAGTCTCAAAATGTAAAGGAGTATCTCAGAAAGCTGAGAGCACCAAGGAGAACAGCACTTTGCATAACTGTCTCATGAAATTTTGCTGACTTTGAGTGTGGCTCAGATGGTAAAGAATCCATCTGCAATGAGGGACACCTGGGTTCAATCTCTGTTTTGAGAAGATCCCCCAAAGGAGGGCATGCAACCCACTCCAGTGTTCTTGTCTGAAGAATCCTCACGGACAGAGGAGCCTGGTGGGCTACAGCCCATGGGGTCGCAAAGAGTTGGACACCCTGAATGACTAAGCACCGCACATTTACAAACCTATATGTGAATATGAAGGAACAATGCCTTTACCTGCTCCCTTTCTCTCAGGCAATTGTGCAAATGAAAAGGGCTATAATTTTGCAAATTACTTTCCTTTCCTTTTATCTTATTTATTAACAGCAAGAAGGGGACAGTATTGTCTCTCATATGTTATCTTCTCTTCTGTAAAGGCATTGTGGTGTAGCAGAAAGAATGTGGATTTCTGAATTAAATCAACCTTATTTTCATTCTGGTTTCTCCTATTCAGTAGTTGAGGAAGTTTAAAAACAGACACAGACACACACATACACACACACACATACACACACAGACCTTTTTAAACCTTGGTTTCTTTATGTGTAAATAATAGCTATCTCTTTGTTTAAAGTTAACTTTTCTATTCTAGAGAAAGTAAAATAACATTTTATCCCCTTTGACATGAATGTACCACTTTATAGAAGCTGACACTCAGAGTGTAAATGAAAACTCAAGCAACTCTTAATGCCATCTTTTCCCTCTAGCATTGGGAAGATAAGGGAAGGAAAGGAATTCCAGTCAGCTCAGGGTGTTCAGGGTTACACATCCTCACCCCTCCCCATAAGCACTGGACATACTGACAACCAAGAAGGACTGCCCTGTTATCTTGACAGACATTCACCCTTAGAAATGCTCTTCTTGTCTCACAAGCCAGAAGAATAACAGAACTTGTGTCAGAAGATCCCAGGAAGTATATGAGGAGGATGTCAGGCCAGCCACATTCGTGTCTGTGGCCTTACACTATCTCAGAGAAAGGTTCTCAGTAAACCCTGGTCTTACAGGTCCAGTGGGACCGGGTGGAGTCCGGCTCTTTTGAGGAAAAGAGAGATGGGGCAGGAAAAGAGTGTGGCGTAGAAGGCAGCCTCATCACATCTACAGCTAGGAAGAGTTTAAAGGTGGACTTTGTCAGGATGATCAGGAAGACAGGTCTTATGATATTCCAGGCAACCCCAACTAAACACATCCAAAATGATAGTTAAAATCCAATCCCAAATTTTCAGTGATTCCCAAATCTGTAATGTCAGAGTCAAATTCCCTGGACTTTTTTTTAATATCTAAGTAACTACACTTTTAAACTCCTTACGGGCTGGTTCTGTGACCAGAGAAAGTCTCCTTATAAAGTGGCTTCTTGGAAGAGTCTAGATTCCAGGAAGATGGAACTGTCCCAGGAACCACTTATCAAAATGATAATCAAATCCATGTGAAAGTGTCTGGCCCATAGGAGACATTCAACACATGCTAGTTTCTTACTGTAATTAGATTCATTTCTTCAATCTTTCCTTCCCAGGTATCTCAGTGGTAAAGAACCTGCCTGCCAATGCAGGACACACAGAAGACGTGGATTTGATCCCTGGGTTGGGAAGATCCCTTAGAGAAGGAAATGGCAACTCACTCCCCTTTTCTTACCTGGGAAATCCCGTGGACATAAGAACCTGACAGGCTACAGTCCATGGGGTCACAAAGAGTTGGACTCCACTGAACGGCTGAGCATGCTCCATTCTTTCAAAAAAATATGTATTTGTTAAATGTCTCCTATGTGCTAAGCATTGCCATTTATCTTGGGGCAAAGCAACGATGTGAACGTGAATGTGTTAGTCACTTAGTTGTGTCCGACTCTTTGTGATCCCATGGACTGTAGCCCACCAGGCTCCTCTGTCCATGGAATTCTCCAGGCAAGAATACTGGAGTGGATAGCTATTCCTCTCTCCAGGGGATCCTCCCAACCTAAGGATTGAACCGGGGTCTCCTGCATCACAGGCGTATTCTCATCTGAGCCACCAAGGAAGCCTTGAGAATGGCAATTCTAGGCCTTCACAGAACGTAAAGTCTGGTTTTGACTGATGAGTTACACTATTTCTCCCAGACACAGTCTAGGCAGTGTGATTCATTAGACTAAGTATGTTACTAGGAAATTAAAAAAAAAAAAAAGTAAACAAAAACAAAACTGGAATTCTAATTCTACCACTAATTAGCTATGACTTTGGAAAAACCATGTAAAACTCTTGGATGTCAATTTCTATAGAAAACAAATGGACAGATAAGCTTTAAAGCCCCCTTTTTCTGAACATAGGTAACTATACAGTCATCAAACATGTATCCTTGGGCTTATTCATGCCATAGTTCAACCAACCAAGCTCAGTAACACTCTATTTTTCTTACCTGATCTCATTACCACTCTTCATGTCTAGCTGGCTAGTAAGGGCAGCAGGGTTCCGTTGGCCAAAGTGTAACAATATTTCCATGGCACAAAGTTGTGGGTAATGAAATGACTAGCGAGGCTTAAAGTGCAAGCACAGACAAGCGGGTCTCAAGCAGGGAACCCTCTCCAGCAGTGGACAGCTGCTCAGGAGCTGTCCACACCATGATTTAACACTGGGAACTTATTTTGAAACAGCTCTTTTCGACACCAGATGTCCAACAATGGCTATTTTCACAGGCCTTACACAGTCCCTGCAAGGCTGACACATGTCATTTCGCTCTAAAATGCGCTGTATCAATAACACGTCTCCACACCATCTCCTATCTCAGGTTTCCTGAGAAAAGGAAAACGCTCAAGTGAAATCAGAGACTCCGTTGGACTGACCGGTAAGTTTTAGCCTTTTCAAGGTTCCCCCATGTTTCAGGGTAGTATTGTGCACTTTGGTGATACTGAGAACAGATTGATGCCAATAAGCCATTTGAGATAAGAACTAATTGGAAACAGAAGGTTGAAGAATGATGATGTTGGGAACGAGCAAAGGGGACAGACAAGTAATTATTCAGGCAGAATTTCTTTACACAAAAGGCAGATGGAAAAGGGAACAAAATTCCAAAGTCTATGGCAGAAGTAAGCAGCTGCACATTTCTTTTTTGTGGAAAAGCAAATAGAGTGAGTGATTCACTGGATCGGTAATGGGCTCCAGGGATCCCTAGGGAGTCACAATGTGCTGGCAGCCCACGGCATGTAAAATCACTCAGTGGTCTCCATCGAGCTCACCTCCTCAACTGACTCTAATTGTGAGGCATATGAGATGAGATTTAAGGAGAGACTGAAGAGAAACAGCCTCCTGTTCACACATGAATCACGGAAGAGGTGCGCTGCGGAAAAGGCAGGAAGATCAACACACACGCCAAATGTTCCACATTTGTAATGAGCCATAGATCAGAGTCAACTGAACGTTTCCATTCATAACCATAAACTCCCTATACATAGAAATCATGAAAAAGTGGCATCTTGGAAAATATTCCTCAAAATTATCATTGAGTCATCAGGTTGTGGATAAACAAAGCTCTGTGATCTCAGGGCTGACTTTTAAAAACAAAGGCATATAATAAATAGTAATCAGCGGGGAAAACAGAGATGCCAGCTTTCCCCCAAAGCAAAAATCCATTAGTAGCAATCTGACTCAGCAGGACTAATTTAAAAGATATTTAACACTGTACTGTCTACAAAACAAAATTTTTAAATAAAGACACAAAAAATCTTTCTTCATTTTTGTCTCAGGCTCAAACGTTCTACCCTCATTTTCCTGTCTCTCTAAAATTAAATAAAGATATGTACATTCAAGAGTGGACAAATGCATTGAAAGAACATTTTTCAAGGACATCTCTCACAAGGAATGATAGGATTAAAGGGACCGGGTCCCCAGTTAGCTGGGAACCTGAAACCAGATCCCAGGCTTCACACTGATGAAAAAAGTTTTTAATATGTAGAAAATGATAAACAAGAGAAAGAACAGAAGAGAGAGAAGATCTCATATGAAATAAAAGCCATAATTTAGTCAATATGGAAAAGAAAAAAGATAGGTATAAGTATTAAAGACAACAAGATCAATAATAGATTTCAGAATAACACATTTTACGATGGGATAAGGCATAAATCTTTACAATGAGATTTTCACTCCGTTGGCATTTTTTATAAACGGAAGTACATCCAATCCCAATTGCAACCACTTCTTTGCCCCAACTCCCTCTTCCCTTTTCCCCTTAAGTGTCTAGACTCCTTTTTCTTCAGCTCAGATACCCACAGTCCTTCTGCTCGTCCACTTTCTCTCAGTCCTACCCTCTGGCTAAATCACATTCAACCTGTGGCTTCAGACTCAAAGTTGGAGATGCCTGACTTGAGTTCTCTCCCCACCTTTAATATGGAACCTCTAGGTTGTTCTCTCATAAAACTCATGGGTTTTCTGGTAAATTACATAATGCAATTTGAAATTATATATTTATTTCTATGTTGGTTTTTCTTCCCCACCACACTGTGAACTCTCCGTGAGTGAAAGCTTCTCTGTTTTGTTCACCACTGTGATACCTAGTTTCTGACAGAGAGCTTGGCCCAGAGTAAGTACTTAATAAAACTTGCTGCTGGATTAACAGACACCACTCCCCAAACTTCTTACAGGCCATAGGATTTTGCTACCTATGGTTAAAAGTAATAATAAGTCTTATTATACGTAATTGTATTATGTATATTATACATGATAACAATAACAATGGGCTTCCCTGGTGGCTCAGTGGTAAAGAATCTGCCTGCCAATGCAGGAAACACCGGTTCAATCCCTGGATCAGAAAGATCCCCTGAAGGTGGAAATGGCAACCCACTCCAGTATTCTTGCCTTGGGAAATCCCATGGACAGAGGAATCTGGTAGGCTACAGTCCATAGGATCGCAATAGAGTGGGACGTGGCTTAGCAAATAAACAACAACCACAAACAAGAACAACAATTATGTCTAGGACTTAATGATCAACCTTGTGTCAGGCACTGTTCTGAGCCTCTTATTTACACTGCATCATTTAATCATCATGACACCCCAATGATGTAGGTATTATGATATCCATTTTAGAAATGAAGACATTTATGAACAGAAAATTAGATAACTCACTCAAAGTCAACTAGCTACTAAATGATGGAACCTGTATTAGAAAGCATTCCTCAGAGCAGCAGGATGTGTATATATTATGAGAGATTTATTTTAAGGAATTGGATTACATGTTTGTGGGGGCAGGCAAGTCTGAATCTTCAGGGTAGGCTGGAGACCCAGGGAAGAATCGGTGTTTTCATTCAAGTCTGAAGAAGGTCTGCTGGCAGAACTCCCTCTTCTTGAGGGGTATTAGTCTTTTCTCTTAAGGTCTTCAACTGATGGGATAAGGCCTATCACTTTTCAGAAGGTAACCAGCTTTACTTGAATTCTAATGATTTAAATGTTACTCACATCTTAAAAAATACCCTCACATCAACAGCTAGATCACTGATTGATCAAAACTGGGTTCCAAGCCCTCACCAAGTTAATACATAAAATTAACCATCACAGAGCCAGGATACAAATTCAGTCTACTCCCAACATCCAAATACTTAGATCGTATACTATTCAGGCATTTAGACTGTGAGGATTCCCTTAAAGTTCATTTTCTACACTTTTGACAGTAGGAAAAAAAATGCATAGATATTTGTGTTGTGTATTTATGTAATTCTTTGTGAGAATTAACAATAAAATGCAGGGACATTTGCTTCAATAATTTCCACAGGTAAAAATATTTTCTCATTTTATTGGGATAATTGTTAAGTACCAAGATGGAAAAAGATAAACTGTGAAACTTACAGTTTAAAAATGACATATTACTTATTGTCAATTTTCAAATGAGTTTTAAATTGCGGGAAAGACACTCACACACTTCAAAGAAATTCTTATAACAGTATCCCAAGACAAAGAGAATAAAATTAATAGTTGTGTTTCAAAGCAGAACAGTGAATGGAAGTGACAACCCCTGAGTTCTAGTTTTAAATCTGCCAAGAATGGTCGTAAACAGAGCCAATCATGAACACTCAGGATGACTGTCAGTTCTCCACGGCAGCATCCCACCACCAACTTCCCTTCAAATCTAAAAGTCCAAGTTTCATGCTCAGTTTTTAGAGCAGAGTACCACCTCCAGACATCTGGGTTAAATAAAAAATATGTCACCCTGTGGTTAATATATTAGGTCATGGATATACAATCACACAAGGAAAATAATTTATTATTTATAAGCCACCGGAGTAGAGCACCAAATCCTGTCATCATGGAACACAGATCCAGTCTTCTGTTCTTTTAACATCCATAAAGTAGGCATAGAATTTCCAATTATGGATGTTGACACTTTATAGAATATTAACAGAAGCAATTTCAGAAGCACATTTTCAGAGAACAGCTTTTTCTTTAAAGTAAAGCTTGGTTTGTAGGAGATTCCCACTAGAGAACTGGAGTAAATATTTGTAAGGGTTTTTTTTTTTTTTTTTTAAGATCTGAGGATAACAGAAGCTATTTGCCGAGAACTTTCATCCATCATTAAAACTGAAACCCTGAAGCCTGGAAGTGAATGGAGTTCTCCTCCGTCCCCTGACCTACCCACTTTTTGGTGTAAACCACAGTAAAGGTGATGAATCATCAGATCCCAGAAAAATAAGGCTCCAAAGGCCAGTCCCTTCAGGGCAGAGCATCCAAATAGAACAATAGCTATGTCAATCACCAGAAATATACATCAGTTCATCTAAAATGTTCAAGCGAAAAGAGTCCAAACTGAAGAATCAAAATTTTATGTATAACTAGAGGCATGATAATTGATGATTTGGATCACCAAGAAACAATGTTTACATTTCAAACATCCAGGGCTTGATTTTCCTGGCATGAACATGAATCGGACAAAAAGAATATACACAGTTACACAGGAGGAGACATGTTTCAGCTATGAACATTTCACTGGAAATGACAAAAAGAGCCTGTGGGAAAACCCAGAGGACAAGAGAATTGAGTGAACACAATAGGAACTTGCACATAAAGATGAAGTTAAAAGGGATAGAACCAAGCCATTTAAGAAGAAAATAAGTCACAGTTCATAATTTTCCATTTGCCTGGGTTTTTTTTTTTTTCAGCTCTTGACAGTAAAAAGAAAATATTTGCAATCTTCTGCTGGGTTCCTCCAAAACAATGCCATGATAAGGCAATTCTATGGGGCTCAGCAAATACTGTCAGAGAGGATATTATGAAAAGTACGTGACAAATATATCAGCTCACAAGAAAATATCAGAGAGGAAGAGGTTGGAAGTTTTTTAAAAAGACTATTTGTCAAGGGACTGTGTAACCATGGAGAAGAAGAAGTGAAATGAAGTCCAAATTTTAAGTGTTGTTCAGTCCTTCAAGTTGTGTCTGACTATTTGCAACCCCATGGACTGTAACACACCAGGCCTCGCTGTCCTTTACCATCTCCCAGAGCTTGCTCAAATTCATGTCCATTGTGATGCCATCCAACTAATTCATCCTCTGTTGCCCCCTTCTCCTGCTGCCTTCTATCTTTCCCAGCATCAGGGTCGTTTCTAATGAATCAGCTCTTCCCATCAAGTGGCCAAAGTATTGGAGCTTCAGCTTCAGCATCAGTCTTTCCAATGAATATTCAGGGTTGATTGCCTTTAGGACTGATGTTGGAATTAAAAGAGTTACTAACCATCTGAACAGAAAACTGGTAAGGAAGAGATGCTGTGGGGAAAATGTAAACAATAAACTGTTTTATGAAGCACCCCACCCCCCACCCCCTGTATGTCTGGAGCATATTGACCTCATTTGCTGCCCAGGTGGTCACATCTGAGAGGCAAGAAGAAGGTAGAAACATGCAAGCAGGGGAGAGTTAGGAAGGGGGGTGGTGGAGCCTGAGGGGTCATTAACATTCACAGCAGGTGGCAGCTGAGCCCTGGTGACTTAATAGGATCCCCTAAGTAAAACAGCAGATGAAGAAGACAGAATGGGCAGTATAAAGGTGGGATAGGCACTGAAAGAAACAGCAAAGTAATAAAAAGAATTGGATTGTACAGTGGATTAGAAAGAGGAAGTATTAAATTTAGTAGAAAGGGGAAGAGAAAGCCTGTAAAATAAAATAGGAAATTGATGAGGAAAAGGGACCCAAATGCTAAACAGAACACTTAACTGATTTCAGAAAAATGATACAAACTGGAGACAAGTCAGTTCTCTTGATCAATCAAGTAACACAAATGTTAACTGAGACCAAGTTTGAAGGTCACCCTCTTCTTCAGGCCTCCAGACTCTTTATAAAGCAAACAATTCCTCTTTGCAGTGTATTTCCCCCACACACCTCCCTCATCTGATGGTGAGTGAAAGTTGCTCAATCATTTCTGAATCTTTGTGACCCCATGGACTGGGGCCTTCCAGGCTCCTCTGTCCATGGAATTCTTCATGTGAGAATATTGGAGGTTGCCATTCCCTTCTCCAGGGGATCTTCCCAACCCAAGGATTGAACCCAGGTTTCTTACAATGCAGGCAGGTTCTTTACCATCTGAGCTACCCGGGAAACAAATGGTAGAGGTAGATGGTGATGGTAGAGGCTCGCTTTAGTCACAGAGAACACAATCAAAGTTCTGCACAGTTCTAAAAGCAAGCCTCTTGATGAAAGTGAAAGAGGAGAGTGAAAAAGTTGGCTTAAAGCTTAACATTCAGAAAACTAAGATCATGGCATCTGGTCCCATCACTTCATGGGAAATAGATGGGGAGACAGTGGAAACAGTGTCAGACTTAAATTTTAGGGGCTCCAAAATCACTGCAGATGGAGATTGCAGCCATGAAATTAAAAGACGCTTACTCCTTGGAAGGAAAGTTATGACCAACCTAGATAGCATATTAAAAAGCACAGACATTACTTTGCCAACAAAGGTCCATCTGGTCAAGGCTATGGTTTTTCCAGTGGTCATGTATGGATGTGAGAGTTGGATGGTGAAGAAAGCTGAGCGCCGAAAAAATTGATGCTTTGAACTATGGTGTTGGAGAAGACTCTTGAGAGTCCCTTGGACTGCAAGGAAATGCAGCCAGTCCATCCTAAAGGAGATCAGTCCTGGGTGTTCATTGGAAGGACTGATGCTGAAGCTGAAACTCCAGTACTTTGGCCATCTCATGCAAAGAGTTGACTCATTGGAAAAGACCCTGATGCTGGGACGGATTGGGGGCAGGAGGAGAAGGGGACGACAGAGGATGAGATGGTTGGATGGCATCACCGACTCGATGGACATGAGTTTGCGTAAACTCCGGAAGTTTGTGATGGACAGGGAGGCCTGGCATGCTGCGATTCATGGGGTCGCAATGAGTTGGACACGACTGAGAACTGAACTGAACTGACTGACTGAAAAGCAAGCCAGAAATCTTTCTCTTCTACAAGGGTCAGCACTTCCATGGGATCTATAGCAAGTTCTAGCTATAACTTGATCTGATTGAGTTGTAAAATATCTGAAGCCATGCGGAAGCTAGAGCCATTTTACAAGAATATACCCAAGCAGAATAGTAACTGAAGCAAAGTTGATCTCCATAACTTTCAGTTCACAGTCACCCTTTCTGTACCCCATTCCTGCCCTCATCTTAGTAGCCACTGGGGTCTCCCTGAACTTGCCTCTGCCTTTCATCTCATTAGCATCTTGAGTAGGCACACTGCCAGTGAGCATAGCATGCGTCTAACCACTGCTGAGTCGAAGGACACATACCCGGTCCTGAATCTTCATTAACAGACCTGCTTTTCCCTTATTTTCTCTATTTAATTCTTTATTTATTTATTTATTTTTTAATTTTCTCTCTTTAATTCTTAAAATACCTTTCTTCTGGTTTTGTGAGTTTTCAACATACGG